>NC_034590.1:172119172-172151128 GCF_900095145.1 Mus pahari
TGCTGGGATTAAAGGCGTGTGCCACCATGCCCGGCTTACTTTTAGAATTTTTCTAACAGAATTTCTGATTTGGTCAGAAGATCCAAGATTATTTTTTTGTATCAGCTTTTCTGACTTTGGTCAGAATACAGAGCTATCCAGAATATGAGCTATCCAGAGAGCTTTTAGAATTTTTACAAGCAGGGAGAGCAGTCTCAACCAGAGAGTTTTTAAGAACAGCAAGAAAAGGATGTCTAGAGCAGAGCAGAGCAGAGCAGAACACACACACACACACACACAAAGAGAGAGAGAGAGAGAGAGAGAGAGAGAGAGAGAGAGAGAGAGAGAGAGAGAGAGAGATGACTGAAAAGCTGTCTCAGACTGTAGAGCCAAGAGCTATCTATAGAGAGCTGTCTAGGGAGCCATCTTGAACTGAGCACAGGCCATCAGCTTGGACCCATGATCTGACTTATGAGTTGTTTGTTTTCAATGCTCCAAGATAACCCTTTAGGAACCTAGACCTAGCTGAGGCTGGTCCTTGGCAGATAGCATGCATTCAGCTCTGTCTAATGCTAAAAGAGGAGCCAACTGAGAACAGATTTTTACATTCCACATATACTGTCATCCTTAAGTCTCTTTTAGGGTCAGGTCTCAGGATATACTTTGGACTTTAATAGGGACAGGACACTGCAAGTCTACCCACTGAGGTAGATGTTGCTTTACAGAGGAAATCTATCTTCTAAATAATAATGTCTGATCAAAAGGGTAGTTTTAAAAGATGTATCAATGCCACAAATCTCACACATAAAAAGGACAGAGAACTCAAGTACAGAAAACATCAAGGAAAGGTGATCTAACAGCACTGTGGTTGCAGCTCTTAGATCAATGGCTATACTGGGCTAGTCTAACCTCAGAATAAAGCTGGCTTTGCCTCTGGGTAAGCTGGCTCAGAGGGAAGCCACAGCTGCCTTCATGCAGGACCCAAAGGAGTTCATTTACTAGCCCTGATCGCTGTCTGTCTCAGGACGAAGACATCACTTTAGCGAAATCCATTTAAGCTTCACTTTTATGCTATGTATTTGGGTGTTTTGCCTGCATATGTCTGTATGCAGGGGGAACTGGAGAAACAGGAGATTTAGCTACCAGGTGGTTTCTGGGAATGGAACCTGTGTCCTCTGTAACAACACCCAGTGTTCTTAAATGCTGTCCTGTGTCTCTAGCTGCTTCTTTTATTTAAATGTTATTTTTATACATTTTATATAAAATAAATCACATCACTTCCCCCCTTCTGTGTCTTTTCTCCATCCCTTCCCAAATTCATCCTTTCCAATTTCTTCCTTTTAAGTATGCACTAATATATGAATAAAACATGCTGAGTCCACTTCTGTTGGTTGTGTGTATATGGTTTTGGGGGTGAACACTTTGCATTGAATATGCAATGGGGAACTCATCCCTGCCTGAGGCTAATTCTCCTATTAAAGAAAATTCCTCTCTTTAATGAGCAACAGAAATCTGACTCCAAAGTGACCTAGGCAGCCTTGGATAGTGAACAGTATCTAGAATACAAATCATGGGGTGATACCTCAGCTAACACTTGCTGATGCTGTGGCCCTGAAGTTCTGGAGATACAGGGAACTCTATAGACATTGGCTTCCCTTGGTTCCATGAACTGTCCAGCACACCAAAGGTGGAATGGAATACTGACCATTCTCACCTTTGATGACTTTGAAATCCTGAGACTCCTGCCCCCACTTTCTTAGCACCATGATTACAGGCCTGTGCTACTGTGCTTGGCTTATAAGGATTCAACTTCATTTAGTGAGTCATGACAATGATAGAATGAGTAAGATGAGCAGTCATACTTAACTATATTGCAAAACCACTTACCTCTGTGAACCTGGATTTCACAATCTGTAGAATATGAACATAACTCTGCCCTAGTCCTTTGATGAGTTATAATAGACCGATATAATAGAACGAATGGAAGACAATGGAGTCTAAGGCAGGAGGGCTAGATTTGATGGAAGATTTTTTTCTGTTACTGGAGTTAGTACCAGAGCTTTTATCCTGGTTACCCTAGCAAGCCAGACTCTGTCACTCATCCTAAATAAGCCAATTAAAAGAACTGAATTTTCTAGCTATGACATGCCTACCTATAATCCAGGCCCTCTGGAGGCAAGTTGGGCAGATCTCTCTGATGTCCAAGGACAGCCTAGTCTATATACTGAGTTCTAGACCAGCCAGAGACTCATAGTGAGACTATTCTATTAAAAAATAATATAAATAAAAATAAAAAAACAGAAAAGGATAAAAATATTATTAATGAAAATTGAAAATATGTTAACATACTTATTCAGTGACTAATTTGGAACAGTAATGAAGTTATAAGGTAACTAATCCATCCTTGGGGTCCCATTGGGTTTAGACAGAACCCAAGAGATATGCATAACTAATAAATCTAACCAAGTCATATAATGAATTTTTCCCCATCTGTAAATTCTTCCCTAATTCTCAGCTCCTTTCTTTGAATTGGGGTATTTAGATAATAAGTTAATATCTATTAGCAGAGAAGTTTTCATCTGGAAGAATCAGTCTTTTCCCAGAATGAGATTCCAGGGGAAATTCAGATTTTATGGGGTCCACTGTTTCATTAGATGTTAGTCTAAGGGAGAGATGCAAATGTCTCTTTAGAATATCCTTATTCCTAACAGGCATGTAGGTTATAGGAATGATAAGATGGGGACTGAAGAGCTTTAAGGTCTACTTGGAGACCACCAAGTTGGAGCCTATAGGGTACTGTCACTGATGGCTACATGTAATTGCCAAGAAAAAGAGAATGGAAGATTTGGAGGGGCTGAACCACCATATCTGGGTGAATACAAAGAATACATACAGTAGGAATGAGCCCCAAGCATTAGTCTATGGCCTTTTCTCTTCCTTTCACATCCAAAGCTTCTTCACTAATACTTCATCCATACTCCACAGCTTTGTAAATGCCTGATTTATCCAGCCTTAGAGGACTTCTGTTTGAGGCTCAGGTTCCCCTGACAACAATCTCAATGTCATCTTGAGTCACTATCACTCAAGGCTCCTAACTAAATGTGTTGAAGGCATCAGGGATGCAGAATGCAATCCCATTCAGACAAGTCAGTCTTCATGCTTGCCAATTCTTTTTCTTTCCTTAAAGTAGGGTATACCTGACATGTGTTCTTGTGGACTCTCATTGCTACCTATTTACCAAAAGTAAGATACTCAGTTTTGTAGATTTGGTCAAGTGGTCAGCCACTTTGTAAATACTCCCATTGTCAGTTCCTCTCCTGTTTATTTACTCTTCCCTATTTATGTGGAGATATGGGCTGAAAAACGTCTTTAAGCACCAAGTCTAAGTTAGTTTCTGATGCTACCAATTTTATATTACTTCTGGGGTCATAGGTCTGAGGTAAAGATGAACTTAACATCAACAATTCACACATTACTGCTATTAATAACATATTCATGGGGCTGAATAGGTGGCTCAGCCCCTAAAATCACTGGCTGCTCATCCATAGGGGATTTGAGTTATTTAATGTTTATTATATTCTCTTCTGTTAAGCATTTTAAAACTAACATTTTTAAAATATGTTGAGAAAACAGGACACATTGTGGGTACATCTTCTACACCTGGACTTGAACACAGGAGGCTGACACATGATAGTCAAGAGTTAAAATATAGCCTTGACTAATGACTGACATTCAAGCCAGGCTAGATAACAAACAACAGCATCTGAAGGGAATTTGTGAAAATATGAAAAACAAAACCAGGAACTACCCACTGTGGGGCAAGTGGACCATGACACCAGAACTGGTAAGGTTGAGTGAGCTCAGACCCCAGGAGTCTCAGGAGACTTGAGATAGGCAGGAGTTAAGCCACTCCCTACCCATTTCTGTACTTACACTGGAACATGTAACCATGACACCCCACTGAGATGACCATGACATACATCCATGTAGGGCAAAGACCTGGAGACCTCCCCCATGCAAATAGAGTATCACTAACATCTCAAACTGAGCCAATAGAAAACACCTAACCCTAAAGACCACCCCATTCCTCAGTGTTTATATAGTCCCTGTCCATATGGAATAAAGCTCACAACTTATTTCACTGATGATACTCTGAGAGTGGCTGTTTTACAGAGCTGTAACGCTTGAGGAAGAAGTTTTTTCCAAAGCATTCATTGCTAGACCTTGGACCCAAATGTCTGGCCAGATTCACACCTCTACCTCAGTAGTGTGACCTTGGCTACCTGCCCTGGCACAGGCCAACATACCTCTTTGATTCTCTTCTGAGAGCTGTAACATTTCTGGCACTCCTGGCCAGACCCAAACCCCATGGAACAGTTCCACTTCACCTTTCAGGAGGACAGATATCAACCTACTAGCCTTTCACATACACCCTTACTTGAAAAGTATAATCACTCGCTGACCGATATTTAAATAAATAATGGACCACTTAGATAATGGGCATCCCATTCTATACATTGCAGCAGAGCCTATCACCTAGTGAAAGCACAATGTAAGATGAACAGAAGCTATAGAAGGAATACAATGGCCCAATAAACTTCTGTGAATGGATTTACCATATATACAGTGTCTTAGAGTTCCCATTGCTGTGAAGAGACACCATGACTAAGGCAACTCTTACAAAAGACAACAAATTTAATTAGGGCTACCTTACAGTTTCAGAGGTTGAGTCCATTATCATCATAGCAAGAAGCATGGACATGTGTAGGCAGACATAGGGCTAGAGGAGCCAAGGGTTCTATATCTTGATCTGAAGGTAACCAGGAAGAGACTTTCCACACTGGGTGGAGCTTCAAAGCCTATGCCCACAGTGATGTACTTCCTCCAACATGACCACACTTACTCCAACAAGGTCACACCTACTAATAGTGCCACTTCCCATGAGCCAAGCATATTCAAACCACCACATTCTACTCCCTCATCCCCATAGGCTTGTTCAAACACATGAGTCTATAGGGGGCCATACATAAACATAGGATAATGCAAAATACATTTAGTCCAACTTTAAAAGTATCCATAGTCTACAGTGGTCTCAACAATGTTAAAAAAAAAAATCCAAACTTCAAAGTCTCTTTTGATACTCCTGCAATCTCCTAACTGTAATACCTTATAAAACCAAAATGCAGATCACATATTTCCTGTATGTCATGGCACAGGATATGCACTACCATTCCAAAATGTCATAGTGAGGAAATATTGGATCAAAGCAAGACAGAAAACCATCTGGGCTAATTCTGAACTGCACCTCCATGTTTGATATCCACTCCTTTCAGCTTTGTTGACTGCAACAAATTTCTTTCTCAAGGGCTGGTTCCACTCCCTGCTAGCAACTTTCCATGGCAGGTATCCCATGGCTCCCACAGCTTTAACATCTAGGGGTATCCATGGCAACGTTAACTTTACAGTTTCTTGTTCCAGTGTCTGGGATCTACACATGGTCTTCTGGGCTCCTCCAAAGGGCTTGGGTCATCTCTCCAATTCTGTCCTCTTGCAGAACTCCAGGTTCAGGTAGATCCACTCCACTGCCGCTATTCTTGGTGGTCATCCCATGGTACTGGCATCTCTGATATGCTGGTGTCTTCTGCTGCAACTAGGCTTCACCAATAGCCTCTCATAGGCTCTCTTCATGATACCAAGAACTTCTTTGCATGACCCCTTCAGTCCTGTGCTGTCAACTGCACCTTCACTAGTGGTCTTCTCTGGCCTCTTGCTGAGGTCCAGCCTCAGCAGGAGAGAGGGGGTGGATGGGAGCAGTGAAACAATGACTTGGAGACAGTGATGGATGCCAGCTGACAGCTCTGTAATCTGCTCAAGAGAGGCTCTCTTGCAGACCAAAGACAACTCTAATATGCTTGAAATAGCTCTTGCAGACCAGGGCCACTTTCTTATTCGCATAAGCTACTTCCTTAGTAACTGTTTAATCATTTAACCCAGGTTCTCTTTTGATCATTCCATAAATCAGTATTTTATGACCTTATCCCCTCGACTCTTAGAAATAGAAACTGAAATATAGAGCACATTCAAAGCAAATGAACCAGAAAGCAAGTACATTTTTTTTAAACTAGCAAGTCCTATATGGTTCATTGGACACAGTGCATGTGGTTGAGAAGTCTACACATAGAGGCTGTTTTGTGTGAAGAAGTTAACTTTAAGTATCATTTAAATTTTTTTCCAATTTAGAGAGCTCTTGCTTATGCTGATGCAAGCAGCATTGAAGCTCATTTTTATAATTCTTAGCTACTTCAATACATTCTTTTAATCTTTGGAATTTTTTCTTCTTTATCTCAACAACTCCAAGGCTTATTGTTAAGTGATGCCCAAAAGTAGAAATATTGTCAAGCCATCATCTTTTTTTCTTGACACCAGACTTTTGTCTGTCCCCAACCTCTATTTGGACTGCACATATAACTACCTCCCTTAGGAAGTAAAATATCGGGATCAAATTTAGTTGTTGATATCTTCTGTGGAGGAGACAACCATTTTCCACTATTATCTGAGCCTTATTTTTAACTATTCCTTTCTCTTTTGTGATCCAGGTTTTGTTTTGTTTTTTGTCTATTGACCAAATCATTGTCTCCTTCTATAGTATCTTTCTGACAGAGCTCATTCATTAGTACAGCTCTCTGTTCTTTCAGGTTTGTGAAGCCACTCATACAATTTATATTGCATCTTTATATTTTGCATTGAGAAATCCTGTAAAGGACAGCTCTTACACTGACTTATATATTCTTGAACTTCTGTTGAACTCATGTTTTCAGAGTTCTTTCCCACAGTCTTAAGGGGTCCTGAAGGTCACAGCATCACCATATTGGTGAGGATCACCAGAGACAGTTTTGCTTCCTGGAATCATGCCATTTCTGATTATCATGGAGTCACTGACCTTGGCAGAGAGAATATTCTCCTGAAAAAGGAACATGAAATAAAATATGTACATTATACAAACAAGTTTTATGACTATGGCCACCATCAGCATTCAAGGAGACCCACATCCTACTGGCTCTGCTCCAGGGATGGAAACCATGTCATACCTTCCCTCTGCGACCATGCCAGACCTTTCAGCCTCTCAGAGTGCCAAGCATCAGCTGCTCTTCTTGTCCCCTTCATGCCTTCAAAACCAATACCACCTAGGTGATTCTTACACATTACCAAGTCCAGCTGCAGTACGAGGTACAACCTTGGCTATTTCTGAAACACAGCTTCTTTGTACTCTTAGAAAACACTTCCCAGAAGATTTCACCTCAGTGATTCTGGTCTCTTCTTAATCACTGCTGATTTCTTAGCTCCAGCTAACCAGCATCAATTGTCCCAGTAGTCCCTTCTATAATATCCTTCCTTAAAGGCTATGATGAAAAAGAGATGAGACAAGGGCTGGTGAGATGGCTCAGTGGGTAAGAGCACCCGACTGCTCTTCCAAAGGTCCGGAGTTCAAATCCCAGCAACCACATGGTGGCTCATAACCATCCTTAACAAGATCTGACGCCCTCTTCTGGAGTGTCTGAAGACAGCTACAGTGTACTTACATATAATAAATAAATAAATCTTTAAAAAAAAAAAAAAAGAGATGAGACAAGATTTTTTTCCCTTGAAACTGAAGACAACTATGATGTTTAAAGTTTTTTTTTTAAATCATTCACGTGAATGTGTTTTTCTATTGTCTGAATTTCTAAATTCTGACATCAAGATGATATATACAGGCTTTAAACTATTTACAGGGATAGACACATGAATGTTCAATGAAGACATGTTCATTCCTAGGATCAAGGTCAGTTTTTTTTTTTTACAACTTCCTGTTAGTCCTGCTACAAGACCTAAGGGTCTAATATTCTTAGACAAGCATGCATATGCACACACACACACACACACACACACACACACCCCACAAAGACACACTGATATCACATAATTAAAACAAATTGTTAAACAAATACGTTTTTATTCACAAACGTTTTTCTCGTGTAAGTATTCATTCCTGTAACTCGGGTGTTGAGGCTTACCTAGACTTTTTCTTCATCATGAATTGGCTCATGTAACAGAAAGCCAGCATGTAAGCTTGAAGTCAGAAAAATCAATCCTTTTCAGTTAGTAGTATTTGGGGAGATTTAGAAAATGCTGGCCTGCTGGAGAAAATATGTCACTTGTAATGGACTTGAGCATTTATGGATATGGATATACACCATTTCTAGTTCCCACTCTCTGCTTCATGCTGTTAGGCTACCAAATATTTTCTGTGGCCCCAATCAATAGCAGCTTGATTACAATAAATTCTTGTCATTTCCATTGACCTGAGTTTGAGTTGTGTTGGGTCTCAGTAAACCCAATAACACAAAAGCTTTACCACATTGTTTACATTCATAAAATTTCTAAGCAGTATGAATACTTTAATAATGATGAAGACTATAATAGTGTGCAAAGGCTTCACCATACTAAATATATTCATATGGTTTCTCTCCAGTACAAATTCTTTCATGATGATGTACAAAGGCTTCACCATATTAAATATACTCACAGGGTTTCCTTTCAGTATGATTTCTTTCATGCCTTTGAAGATGACTGATGTGCAAAAGCTTTACCACATTGCTTAAAATTCATATAATTTCTCTCCAATATGTGTTCTTTTATGTACTTGGAGACTGCTGTGTTGTGAAAAGGCTTTACTATAATGGTTAAATTCATAGGGTTTCTCTCCAGTATGTTTTCTTTTATGTACTCGGAGATTTCTGTGACATGCAAAGGCTTTTCCACATAGATTACATTTATAAGGTTTCTCTCCTGTATGAATTCTTCCATGCACTTGAAGATGACTGTGATATGCAAAGGTTTTACCACATTGATTACACTCACAGGGTTTCTCTCCAGTATGCGTTCTTTTATGTATATGAAGAAGGTTATGGGAAGGAAAGGCTTTACCACAGTGATTACATTCATAAGGTTTCTCTCCAGCATGCTTTCTTTTATGTACTTGTAGAGTACTGTGACGTGCAAAGGCTTTACCACACTGATTACATTCATGAGGTTTCTCTCCTGTATGAATTCTTTTATGCCTTTGAAGATGACTGTTACATGCAAAGGCTTTACCACATTCATTACATCTATAGGGTTTCTCTCCAGTATGGGTTCTTTTATGTACACGGAGACTACTGCGTTGTGAAAAGGCTTTACCACAATGGTTACATTCATAGGGCTTCTCTCCAGTATGTATTCTTTTATGTACTAAGAGATGATTGTTATAAACAAAGGCTTTACCACATTGGTTACATTGAAAGGGTTTCTCTCCAGTATGTGTTGTTTTATGTATTTGAAGATGACTGTGATATACAAAAGCTTCACCACATTGGTTACATTCATAAGGTTTCTCTCCAGTATGTGTTCTTTTATGTACGCGGAGACTACTGTGTTGTGAAAAGGCTTTACCACAATGGTTACATTCATAAGGTTTCTCTCCTGTATGAATTCTTTCATGCATTTGAAGATAACTGTGATATGCAAAGGTTTTACCACATTGATTACACTCATAGGGTTTCTCTCCAGTATGTGTTCTTTTATGTATTTGAAGAAGATTGTGACATGGAAAGGCTTTATCACAGTGATTACATTCATAAGGTTTCTCTCCAGCATGCTTTCTTTTATGTATGTGGAGATTACTATTATGTGCAAAGGCTTTACCACATTGATTACATTCATAAGGTTTCTCTCCTGTATGAATTATTTCATGCCTTTGAAGATGACTGTGCCATGCAAAGGCTTTACCACATTTATTACATTCATAAGGTTTCTCTCCTGTATGAATTCTTTCATGCCTTTGAAGATTTCTCTGCCATGCAAAGGCTTTACCACATTGATTACATTCATAAGGTTTCTCTCCTGTATGAATTCTTTCATGCCTTTGAAGATTACTGTGATATGCAAAGGCTTTACCACATTGATTACACTCATAAGGTTTCTCTCCAGTGTGTGTTCTTTTATGTATTTGGAGATCACTGTGAGTTACAAAGGCTTTACCACATTGATTACATTCATAGGGTTTCTCTCCTGTATGAATTCTTTCA
The DNA here is from genome assembly GCF_900095145.1 of Mus pahari. Taxonomy (NCBI): domain Eukaryota; kingdom Metazoa; phylum Chordata; class Mammalia; order Rodentia; family Muridae; genus Mus; species Mus pahari. Next base: position 172,129,258 of record NC_034590.1, read on the forward strand.
TGCCTTTGAAGATTACTGGGATATGCAAAGGCTTTACCACAATGGTTACATCCATAGGGTTTCACTCCAATATGTATTCTTTTATGTACTCGGAGATTACTGTGGCTCACAAAAGCTTCACCACATTGAATATCGTCATAGGGTTTCTCTCCAGTACGAATTCTTTCAAGCCTTTGAGTATGACTCCGATATGCAAAAGCTTTACCACAATGAGTATATTCAGAGGGTTTCTCTCCAGGATGACTTGTTTCATTCCTGTGAAGATAATTGGCACATGTGAAAACTTTACCATATTCATTACACTGATCAATCATTTTACATGTATGAATAAATTTTATAATTTTATCTAATCATAAAGAAGAATCAGATCTTAAGGTTTTATTCCTTTTTTATGTTCATGGTATTCTCCTTCATTATGGGTTGTTTTTGACGATACCTATAATGAAGATACCTATAAATAGCATTTATTACATGGCTCACATTTATAGCATTATTTTTCTATATAAATTTTTGCACACATTTAAAGAGAACTGGAAGAGCTCAGAGATTTAACACACAGATTGCATTCATAATTTTTCCTATAGTAAGTCATACCACATTTGCAAAGTGAACTAGGACAAGCAGAAGAATTTCTACATTCGTAACACCTATAGGAATTTTCTGCAGTGTGAGTTTATAGATATTCCCAATAAAGTTGGAAAACTGGTGGAGTCCATGAGTTGCCTCCCAAACCACAGGAACACTGATCTCAGTCAGATAGGGATAATTTATTGAGTGTGGACCCCAGGACTGACTGATCAGAATATAACAGAGTTTGTAATCAACTTGGGCATGAGAAAGTTTCCTAGTAACACCAGAAAAAAAATGAGAAATTTCCTTAGAACATTAACAACAGCACAAAATGTCAGACTAACCACCCACCCTTAACAAAAACCAATTAATTGCAAACTTGTATCACATTCAGAAAGTCTACTCATATTGGATACTACTACATATCTTCTAATTGTTCTGGGAGAAAGAGAGGTACCTTACTTCTTTCAATAGCCCTATGCTCACATGGCTTGTATCCATTGTGACATATGATAATCTTATTTAAAGAAGAGTAACAAATGAAAGGGTTCCACACTGCATTCATGCAGTTTGACTTTTTAGTCTTCATAAGCATGTGGTATAGTAGTAAGGTTTCCCCATAACATTCTTGACTCACATACATTGCCCCTCTCATCAAACTTAGCAATGTTACTACATGTATATAAGGAATTCTAGCTTTACTATGGACTATTTGCTTATTAGAAGGTTGTGGACATATACCTATCACCTATTCAGTGTGTATTCCTTTTGCAATATCTAAGTGGTAGGAGACTAAACAAATTGGAAGTTATACAGCATAGCTCTACTAGGGTTATGATTCTGTTAAGGCATTTTTTTTCCTTCTTTGAGGAATGCCTTGCAAATACATCAGATATCTGACACTGAGGTACATAGTTCTGTGAGAATTTGATTGCTGCAGAAATTTTTAATCTCAATCTGGGGTTTCTATCCTACCTTAATCATTCAATTCATGGATAAAGGACACATAACTTTTATTATTCCCAACAAGCCTTAAACAGCACATGAGCTGGGCAGAAATCTTAACCTTTATGCTATTAGAGTTGGCCTGATGCTACTTGTACTCTAATACTAATACTGGTTCCTCAAGATCTTGTTTTCCTAGACACAATAGAATCCACATGCAGACCCAAGGGTTTAGTGTTCCTTGGCTTGAGGGTCGAAGGAGAACCATGAGGGGTTGAAGGTGAATGGAAGAGAAGCCTCCATGGGTTAGGGAAGTCATAAAAATGTGGCCCTGAGGACTGGCCAATTAGAGTTAAGAGCAACCCAAATAAAACACAGTAATAATTCCAGATTATCAATAGAAAAATTATTAATCTTTAAAGAATCGAGAAATAAATGGAAATTAATATAAATGCTTGTAAGCATACATGGATAAATAAATAAATCCAGGTCTTCTATCTCAATGTTTATGAGACAAAAGCAAGAATGGTTAGATTTCTTGTGAGTCAGGCTAACTTAATCTTAATCTACAAACAAATCCAGGTGAGTTCAGGCTACATCCAAAAAAAAAAAAAAAAAAGAAAGAAAGAAAGAAAGAAAAAAGAAAAAAAACTATCTCAATGAATAATAATAATAGTTTTTAAATTGTTTTAATTATCAAAATAAAATGGTTATAAATTCAGTGGTTATAGTGATATTACAAATCTTCTATGACAGAGGTCAAAGGAGAGCAGACCTAAATAAAAAAGAAGCTATATCATCTATATTTTTGATGACTTTAGGTTACTAGACCAAAGGGATGCTATTTTGGGAAAGTGGTTCTGTACTGGCTGGTTTTGTGTGTTAACTTGACACAAGTTGGAGTTACCATAGAGAAAGGAGCCTCCCTTGCAGAAATGCCTCCATGAGATCCAGCTGTAAGGCATTTTCTCAATTAGTGATCAATCTGGTAGGGCCTCTTGTGGGTGATGCCATTCCTGGGCTGGTAGTCCTGGGTTCTATAAGAAAGCAGGCTGAGCAAGGCAGGGGAAGNAAGCCAGTAAGTAACATCCCTCCGTGGCCTCTGCATCAGCTCCTGCTTCCTGACCTGCTTGAGTTCCAGTCCTGACTTCCTTTGGTGATGAACAGCAATGTGGAAAGTGTAAAATAAACCCTTTCCTCCCCAATTTGCTTCTTCGTCATGGTGTTTTATGCAGGAATAGAAACCCTGACTAAGACAGGCTCTATATTTGTGTTGACAAACAAACAACAGCAACAATATAAAAGGCTTTAGACTGCTTCTAAAATAATAAGGATCAGCCATAAAACTTCAGCTATACATAGCCTATAAATCTTGTTGGCTACAGAGTTCTCAAAATTCATTATGCCATTCTTTCATATGGCATAAATAAAATGTTAATTACAATTTGGTTATTGATCAAACTAATTCATAAAAAGTTGTTTTCACCTATTCAAACAAAAAAACAAAAAATTAATCCTTAACTAATCTGTACACTTTTCACATTTCATACAAATACCTTTATAAAACTAAACATTGGTTGTAAGGTTTGTATATTACACAATAACAGACCAGTGGTCAGCCCTGACAACATTGGGGATGTTGAGATGGTGAGACGTGTATCCACCTTGCCAGCTAGATTTATTTTCACTTCAAACAAAAAATTATTCACCCCAAAGCAACAAAAAAAAAAAATTATAAAAAGTCCATAATCCTAATCCCTTAAATTGGGGTGGATGGTTTCAGTCATTTTATAAATTATAGATATATTGTTAAGAGTGGATTACAAATAATTGTGCTTTTGGAAAGGGAGGAAACAAAATAGGGAGCTTAGACTTGGTTTATATGTTTTTTACTTTCCTAGGTAAGGGAAAGAGGGTTGAAAAGAAAAAGGGAGATATAAAAATATTATAAAAAATTAAATATAGATTATTAAAACTACTCTCAAACCAAAAGACATTTTATAGCCATAATCTTACATTGATTAAAAAATTTAAATGTTAATATAAAAATAAGGTTATATTTTGTTACATTGGTATAAAATTTGGAATATTTTATATATACAGATTTAAGGTTTTCATTGTTATAAATCTTTATATAGTGATACAAAATTTAAGATTAGTTATTTTTAGAAAGGCATTGTACCCATACAACTCATTTAAAAATATAAGATTTAATCCCAGTCCTTTCAATAGTTGTTATTACAAACTGTTTAGGATAATTAAATAATGTAATAACAGTCAGTCAATCAAACACAGAGTTGTATTAGATACTAGTCTAGATTATCACAAAAATATATCCTGGACTGTACAGATAATAGAGAGCTGGAGACAGGCATTCTTTGCTTACTCAAATATGCTATAAATAAAGAACGGGTCTTCAAAAGCATCAGAGATCCACAAAATATGACATTTAACATTATTTCATTATCAAACGATCTTTTAACTATGAGACATGTCTATTCCTGACAATATACACGTCAAAAAACATAATGAACATCAATACCTCTGTGTGGAGTTGCTTCAATTGTGGCAAGCTAGTCACTGGGCAAGAAATACCCTAACATGATCTGTCCACATGGGTACAAGATTGTTGACTGCTATACTCTGCCAAGACAGAGCAATATTTTATAAATATTATAAAAAATATTGTGGACTGTCCAAGCAGTAAGCTATCTCTGTCATTCCTATGATCTTTAAAATCCGTGTCTCTAACACTTCCACATACTCAAATCATGTTTATTCCTTCTCAAATCTGTAATGGGGTTAAAAATTAAATAGTCATAGCATTACTGTAAACTTAAATTGTTTAAGATGTAAAAGTACGTTCTAGGTCCACAAAGGTAATTTTAGGAGAGTTATACAAGTTAGGATAAAAATTGATTTACATACAAAACTCTAAACTCACCAGGATGAAATAGATAATAAAATACTTTCTCCTAAAATGCCAAATACAAACAGACAAGATTCTTTTTTTATTTTTTTGGTTTTTTCCAGACAAAATTTATTATTTTTTAAGCATTTATTTAATTATATGCAAATACACTGTAGCTGTCTTCAGACACTCCAGAAGAGGGCATCAGATATCATTACAGATGGTTGTGAGCCACCATGTGGATGCTGGGATTTGAACTCAGGTCCTTTGGAAGAGCAGTCAGTGCTCTTAACCGCTGAGCCATCTCTCCAGCCCCCAGACAAGATTTTTTAAATGTCACTTTTACTTAATTCAATTTCATAATTGTTCCTAGGGTGTGTTGTTCATTATTATTTAAAAAGGAGCCTTTTTTTCAATTTTTTTAATTAGATATTTTCTTCATTTACAATTCAAATGCCATCCCAAAAGTCCCTTATACCCCCCCCCTGCTCTCCAACCCACCCACTCCCACTTCCTGGCCCTGGTATTCCCCTGTATTGGGGCATATAATCTTTGCAAGACCAAGGGCCTCTTCTCCCAATGATGGCCGATTAGGCCATCTTCTGCTACATATGCAGCTAGAGACACAAGCTCAGGGGGTACTGGTTAGTTCATATTACTGTTCCTCCTATAGGGTTACAGATCCCTTCAGCTCAAAAAGGAGCCTTTTTATTTAGACAAAAAAAGGGGGACATTGTTGAGGTTTGGCCCACTGCTATGTATTGTAACCCTAATGCTAAATTCTATACATGAAGGTCTAGGCCTATGAGTGATTTCACACATTTATAAGCTTTTGTTGTACAAACCTTATTCCCTGATTTAAAACTATTGGTTAAATAAAACTGGCTACAGCCAACTACTAGATGGATTAGAGGTAGGTGGGTTTGGAGTGACCTGGTTGGGGGAGGAGAGACGAGAAGGAGGAAGTAGAGTAAAGAGAAGAAAGCATCCATGAGGGGAGAGAGACCATGAGCACATGCCAGGAGAACCAGCAGGTATCTGGGGTACACAGCTGGGGAGCCAGCCAGGACAGCAGCTTAAACAGAAGAGTAGGGGTTAGGTACCTCAGTAATTGTCAAAGCCAAATAAAATAACCATAGTCCGAGTCTCATTTATTTGTAAGCTAGTCGGAGATAGTTTAAATTAGTTGTACTACACTTAAAGCAGTGCTTTTTTACACTGTTGCTTTTCTTTAAAACTTTTAGGACACATTAAATTTTTTTCTGAGGCATATTTATATCAGCTTGCACATGAAAATTACCTTCCATGTCTTCTAGAACTTTGACAATGATCTTCAATATTATGGTCTTCCCAATTGTAGCCTAAAATATAGTACCAGAAAATGTATGATATATTATTGGAAATTAGGGAAAATTCAAATTACTATAATCAGTGAACCTTAGAACAAGGCTGATTTTTTCTTCTCATTCTTCCTCCCCCTCCCTTTCTCTCTCTCTCTCTCTCTCTCTCTCTCTCTCTCTCTCTCTCTCTCTCTCTCTCTCTTGATTTTTTTTTTTTCCGAGATAGGGTTTCTCTGTGTAGCCCTGGCTGTCCTGGAACTCAGAAATTCACCTGCCTCTGCCTCCTAAGTGCTGGGATTAAAGGCGTGCGCCACCACACCCAGCTCTTCCTGATTCTCACTTGAAATTACAGAAGATCATCAATAACAAAGAAACATTTGTTCCCTTATTTTAAAAAAGGAAAGAAAATTCACAGTCTTACCTATAGCAGTCAGGTTCTTGTAAGTCTCCAGCATCACATCTCTGTAGAGACTCTTCTGGGAATGATCCAGCAAAGCCCACTCTTCCTGAGTGAAGTTCACATGCACTTCATCATAGGTCACTGCATCCTAAAATATCCCATATATGTGTACAACATGATACCAACAACACTAAATATATGCTTCATTGACAATATATTCATATAATTCTAGTGCTTCCTCCACTTATTTCCTGAAACAGAAGTTCTAATATATTAACCAAGTCATTTTATAGGGAAACTGAATAATGAGGTTCATCTCTGTGCCTTTTGAATAGGATATAGCCTTGCAGATGAAATGCCAATTAACACACAGAGAGAGAGAGAGAGAGAGAGAGAGACAGAGACAGAGACAGAGACAGAGACACAGAGACACAGAGACACAGAGAAAGAAAGAGAAACAGAGAGAGACACAAAGAGAGAGACAGAGAGAGACAGAGAGAGAGAGTCAGAGAAAAACAGAGGAAGAGAGAGAAGAAGCAAACAGATCAAAAGTATTGAGCACACATCAGAGAAATTGTATGAACAACCACTAACAACAAAAATTATGGGTAAGCTAGGTGTGTTTGCTCCTGCCTTTAATCCTAATACTCAGGAGGCAGAGGCAGGCATACCCAATTAAGGTGGATTCCATCCTGGTCTATGCTACCAGTTCTAGGATAGCAAGAGATACATATTAAGACACTGATTTCCCTGCAAAAATTAATCAAACAAACAAAAAAGATAGAAAGAACTCAAAAGTCTTTACTGTGCTGGAGACCTGCCCTGGCCTTTAGAGGAGACCTTTAGGGGAATGATACTGGGCAGGACAGTGTCATTTGAAGGTCAAAGACTGATGATCTCTGGTTTGTAACTATCTTATTGTTTTGTGCTAATAAGCGCTGGTTTCTTTTATCTCTGGCTATAGGACCTATTGCTGGCCAGGGGAGAGGCTTAGAACTTGTTAACTCTTTGTGAACCAGAGAGAAAAGAAAAGAAAATCATTTTACACAGACACACACACTAGCTGAGCCCAACAACCTATCTCATGAATTCCACTGGTGTTTATGCATACTTACATATACACATATACATGCATGAATGTACATACATTTAGACAAACAGACACACAGATATATAATTTGCTGGTTAGGGCTGAGCCCCAAATGCCACATACATACATTTGGATGGATAGGGCAGAGCCCCCAAGCCATCACCTTATTTCTTTTCTCTGACCTTATTATACCTTCTTAGACAAAAGGTCTTTAGAAAATTACTTCTTAGATGAAATGTTACACAAAAAGGGAGTTACAGAAGGATGCTGATAGTAAGTTCAAAACAGTGTTTCATTTTATAAGCTCATCATAAGTTCAAAGCAACAGTTTCACGTGGCCTTGTTTTATCATAGTGCACATCTGTGGCCTCATTCTTGAACCTGACTTAGAATGAATGTTTTTCCTTGATCACAAATTTGTCCCAAGCTTATTTCTTCTTCTAGTGTAACTGTGAAAGCTCATTGTATTTCTGATTATGTAGCCTTTACTTACTATTCTATAGGAAGTGGGCAGAATCTATTCTTGATTTTAATTTTATTACATCTTTCTGTCAAAACAACTAAAACCATCTCCTTAAATTTTCTTCTTAAAATTATTTCAATCAGATCAGAAATTCTATAAAAATCATTAATTCATCTAAACAGCATTAATTCATAAAAGTGCATCTTCATGTTGATCTGCAGGAAATTTGCTCAATAGGGTAGGCTGATGCTCAGGAATCATTAGGCTATGTATAGTGACAGGAGAGGCATATCAGCGGCAAGAAGCGATCCTGGGATGAAGTTTCTAAAAACTGTATTCTCAGAACTCACCTACCTCAAGTCATGCAGAATGGTGGGCCATCTCCAGAAAATTTACTTGCATGCCTTCCAAGCCCATCAGCTAATCATATAAAAAGAAAGCAAGTCAGGCATGTTGGCCCACATCTAATCCCAGCACTCTAGAGACAGGTGGATATCGAAGTTCAAGTCTTGCCTGGTCTACATACCTACTTTCAGAACACCCAAGACTACACAGAGAAACTTTGTCTTCAAAATCAAAAAAAAAAAAATAAAAACAACAAAAATAAGAATATAAAAATGTTAGGGTAGCAAAATAGCCTAGCATTGAATAGCAATTGTTTCTACTGTATCTTACGTGATTTAGGGATAGAGAGTATAATGCTGAAGGCATGATAGCACAAGAAGGAAGCTAACTAATCAGTTTGAACCACAACACAGAAGACACAAAGAACAGAAAATGGGTTGAGTCTATAGACACTCAACATCCCATTTCCAATAAGGAATTTAGAAAGGTTCCTCTTATAAAAGCTTCCATAAGCTCCCTTTAAAAGCCACAAAGGAGATACAAGTGTTCAAAGACATCACCCTATCTAGGAGCTTTTTAATTCAATCAACTACACTTTGAACCTGCTCACTATAGGCTCACGGTCATCCCAATAATCCTAATAGTCTACGACAGCCACACATGCCATTCAAATGCCCAGAGACTCTTTTGACAGTTGAGGCAATCTCTTGATCAGAAATCAAGAAATCAGAAAGCAAATTACATATTTCCAACATACAACAGAATACCCTTTCCAATTCCAATAGAGTGAAATGTGTCCATAGTGATGGAAGATTGGACCAAGACAAGAAGCCCAACAGGGCAAACACCAAGTCCTGTGCTTTTGTCTCAGATTCATGAGGCTTCAGTTTCAAAGCGTTTAGATGGCCCTAACCCTGCAACTTCTCAGATATCTCTCAGTTTGGTTACTTCCACCCCCTATATGCATCTCTTCATGGCAGATTTCTCATAGCTTAGGTATCTTAACATCTTGTGGTCTCAAAATGCAACTCAGACTTCATCCTCACAGCTTCATACAGTGAACTCTCAGTTTCCTCACTGGGGCTCTGAAATTGACAAACACAGATGGCTGGAACAGTGCTGAACTGCAACCATAGAGGAATAATTTAAATTTTTGTATCTTTCTTGCTTCTAGAACCAGCATAATATGGGTGATACTGTCAAGTTTGGCTTCTAAATTGAGATGGAACCCACATGCTTAGACCACAGTTGCACCAGGTTTTATATGAAGTTCCTTCCTGGGAGTAGGAATCACTTTGCCTACTCCTTTTATTAATTGAAGGCTTAGTAGGAGGGAGTGTTACCCTTAGGGCTTAGGCCTCCAATCCAGAGCAAGGTCCTTCTGTTTAATGGAGCTAATTTCCTTGATGATTCCTGCCTCTGTTTCAGCATTTGGCTGCCATCTGAAACTTCCCAGTGCTGTTTTTCTCTATAAGCCATAGACTTTGCATTTATTTCTGTCCAACTTGTTGCTTTTTTTCACTGTAGTCCTCAATGAGTCATAACTATCCAACAGATTCAATCTACCATCTAAGAAATCAGCACACTGGGGCTGGAGAGATGGCTCATCGGTTAAGAGCACTGACTGCTCTTCCGAAGGTCCTGAGTTCAAATCCCAGCAACCACATGGTGGCTCACAACCATCTGTAATGATATCTGATGCCCTCTTCTGGAGTGTCTGAAGACAGCTACAGTGTACTTACCTATAATAAATAAATAAATCTTGAAAGAAAGAGAAGAAAGAAAGAAAGAAAGAAAGAAAGAAAGAAAGAAAGAAAGAAAGAAAGAAAGAAAGAAAGAAAGAAAGAAAGAAAGATCCGCCCATTATTTTTTAATTCTGCCTTATTCAGATCCTCAGGGCATGGCCAGAATAAGAAAGACTTTGGGCCAAACTACCACACAAATGACCTCTGGCTGAATTTATCATGGAGTCTATTTTCCACTGAAATCCTATGACTTTGATTTCTTCTGTCTGTATTACTATCAACACACTGATCTTCCAGGTACTACAGGAATAGCCAATTAAGTTCTGTGTGTACATGCCTTTTGCCATTTGAAGTCCTTATGCTTTCCACATTTCACCAAACAAGAACATTTTCAGGTTCTGCTCAGTAGCAAAATCACTTTGGCCTTCCATTTTCTCTAACTTGCTACTGTGCTGCTGTGATTAAATCCTCTAACCAAACCCATCTCAAGCAATGAACAGGCTTTTGTTTTTGATTTTGAGTTTTGGGGTTTTTTTTGGGGGGGGGAGATAGTTTTGTCAGATCACAGTCCATCATTTTGGGAGCTTAGGATAGAAATTCATACCAAAAAATGAAGGAAAAAAACATGGACAAACATCGTTTCCTGGATTGCCCTCTAGCTTGGTCACTGTCTCAAGCTCAGCTAGCTCTCTTATCCAGCCCAGGCCCACTGGCTTAAGGATCCTGCCACCCTCAGTAGAAAAGCCTTCCTACATCAATCATCACTCAACACAATCTCTCACTGACACAGAATCCAGCCATTTTGATAAGGACATGCCCTCAAATGAGGCTCCCTCAGATGACTGTGGGGTCTAAAATGCTGACATCTGAAGCTACTTACGACACACAGACAATAATATATGAGGAAGTTTTAAAAACCCAAATCCAATATCTTAACCATATCAATCACTTCAGTAGCAAAAACCCAAACATTGATGATTGTAACAACCAGAAGACACAGTTTCCAAGAAATGAGAAGAGGCAAGTCTTTAGGATCAAGAAGAGAAAATTAAAATTGTTTCTCCACAGAAAGTCCTCAAACCAACAAAAATTCAAGGAACTCATAGCATAATATATTAAACTTTCAGAAGACAAAAATCAGTGCGTATCATTTTCCACAGACACAACAATATAATTAAATTATAATTAATAAAATCATACAACATAGATGGCACCACTGATAAAAGTAAACACAAATACAGACCTATAAATATAACACTGTCCTTTAAACAAGAACAAGAAGGATTATAGTCAAAATCAAAGAAATCACTGGCCAGCACTCACCCCATGCACTCCGGTTCTCCTTTGCCAGTAATAGAAAATGGACTGAGGGTGGAGGGCTATTCCAATTGGAGAGATTTACTCCAAGCATACAAATGTTTCCAATGGAGAAAATAATTTTGACTACTAAAAGTATTTCATTCTTTTATGATAAAGAAAAGGATGTCCTTTTTTTCCCCAATATCTTAGTGATGCTGCAGTGGTTCACACTACTCTCTGATCTTCACCATGCCACCCAAAGATGACAAGAAGAAGAAAGATGCCAGAAAGTTGGCCAAAACAAAGACAAAGACCCAGTTAATAAATCTGGTGGCAAGGCCAAAAAGAAGAAGTGGTCCAAAGGCAAAGTTTGGGACAAGTTGAACAATCTTGTCCTGTTTGACAAAGCTACATACAACAAACTCTGTAAGGAAGTTCTCAACTATAAGCTTATTACTCCACCTGTGATCTCCAAGAGACTGAAGGCTCACAGTTCCTTGGCCAGGGAAGCCCTTCAGGAGCTACTTAGTAAAGGACTTATCAAGCTGGTTTCAGCAGAAACACAAAGGGTGGAGATGCCCCAGCTGCTGGTGAAAATGCATGAATCTTCACCAGGGTCAATCAGCTGTACATTTGGGAAAATAAAACTTTATTGAATCAAAGGAAAAGAAAAAGGAAAGGAAAGGAAAGGATGTCTATTATAGTCACTTTGAAAACATTTTGTTTCCTATAATTGATGCTTAGATACAAGTCTGCACCAGTGTGAGGAAATGCAAAATTTTAAAAACTAAATACAGGAAAACAGACTTTTAAAGAAAGTGTGTATTTGTACTATATATCTGAACAGCTTGTTTTGCATCGTCTGCTTTATAAGTCATAAGCACTTTAGAAAACAAGTCTATCCCCATTTTTATTTGTATGCTATGTGTATGAAAGAGAAGTTCAGTTCCTCATCCAGATTCTTGATTGTCTTGGTCTGTGACCCCCCAAAAATGGCCAGGTTGGACTTTTTACTGATCTTCTAAAATTGATTACCTGACTATTTGTTGCTAATGTCAACTATTGACAAAGCAGGAAAGCTCTCATTTTACTTCCTCCCAGCCCTTTCTGTGCTTTGACTACATCAGCTTCAAAGCTGATCAGTGTACTCAATTCTTACATAAAGTACTCTTTATTTGCAACTCCCCCCAAAATTCAGGGATGTTGGAAGACACTCATTCACTAATTTCTTTTCTTTTGCACTGACCAGTCAGGGCCAGCATGAAAAGAGTTGCAAAACTGTCTTCTAGGCACAGAGTAACAAAGGCCAGATTAGATGTGTTCAAAGTAAGTCTTATGTACCATAAGGAATGACTGAGCTTCAGGAGATGTTGCTTTAAACAAAAATAAATATGAAGGCCCTTGAGAAAAAGGAATAAAACTCTCTTTTGCATATGACATGTGATTGTCATTTTTTTCATGAGCCAATAAAACCTCTGACTTTTAATGAGTTGTTAGAAAGCCAAAAAATCTGCAACATTTCTACAGGAGCAGTCTTTCCTTGCATATTAGATGACAGAATTCTTTTATCAGTCTAAGTACAAAATCAATAGAACCCTCCTTTAAAATGACGGCTGAATAGATCTCATGTCATTGATCAAGATGTTTTTTTTTAATTCACTTTACATCGCAATATCAGTTCCTCTCATCCCAGTACCCTCATGCAAGTCCTTGCCCTATTCCTCCCTCCTCATCCCTTCACCCACTATGTCCCTCCCCCTATCCCCACCCTCCCCACCCGGCACATCAACTCACTGCAGCACTAGATGCACCCTCTCCCACTGAACCTGGTTAAGGGAACAGGATCCACAGGCAGGCAACAGATTCAGGGACAGCTCCCCCTTACCCCCACTCACCGCTTTGGTTGTTGGACCAAGCTGCACCTCTGTTACATATGTGCAGGGGGTTTAGGTTCAGCCCTGGACCATTCTTTGGTGGGTAGTTCAGTCTCTGGGGCCCCCAAGAGTCCAGGTTAATTGACTCTGTTGGCCTTCCTGTGGAGTCCCTGTCCTCTTTGGGTCCCTCAACTCTTCTGTAAGACTTCCCAAGCTCCATATGTTTGGCTGTGGGTCTCTGCATCTCTTCCCATTGGCTGCTGGGTGGAACCTCTCACAGGGCAGTTATACTAGACTCCTGTCTGCAAGCATAACAGAGTATCATTAACAGTGTTAAGGATTGGTTCTTGCCCATGGGATGCATCTCAATTTGGGGCAGTCATTGGTTGGCCAAGGAATGAAATTCTTAATGACTGGGAAACATTGGAAAATAAAAACATATAAGAGATTAGAGCAGTGGTACATAAAGAAAATGAAATTTAAAAAGTAATACCAAAAATTGACTTTTTCAAAAGATAAATATAATTGAAAATACATATAGGTATAATGACTTTGAAAAAGAACAGGCCCTTCCCTGGTAGAAGGGAAGATTATAAGATAATAATGAGATACACTTTGACCTTAAGTTTCTGATATCTGTCTCAGATTTCTGAACTGACTTAACTGTGTCAAGGAAGATTTCACATATCTGCATAGTACAATCTTTTAATTGGAACTTCAATATTCATTGGCTCAAGCTAATCTTCATAAGTTGTATACCCATCAACCTAGTCTGTTTTCATTCACATGAATGAATTAATAGATGCTGGGAAAGTACAAAATTACTTACCCTGCCTGAGTCAGGTTCTTCTTCTTCATAATGGTGACCCCTGTAGCTGACTACCTTAAACTTTAGTATGAGACCTAGCTCTTGTCTATCCCGTCTCACCCTGCAGTGTATACTGTTCTTCCTATTCAGGTCTGTTCTGCCATGTTCCACATACAAATCCTTTTCCTGTTATTGCAATAGACAGTTCAATACATGACTCTAATGGGAACTTTAAAAACCCTGTTGTGGTACGGCCTTTTAACTAAAGAATTTGGGGAGTTTAATCAAGAGGAAAGCAAGGTCACTGGCCTGGGAAGCAATGTGACCTGAGTCAACATAGCTTATCTCAGAAATATTTTTCTCAAAAGCTGAAAATGCAGCTGTCCTAGAATAAACATGTCTTCCCATGGAGAAATCACTGTACACAAAAAAGTTTAGTTAAGAAAAATGTCTTTAATGACAGGATGCATGCAGTGCTGCCTAATGCTCAAAGAGGAGGCAGCAGAGAAGAGATTTTACATTCCACATTTGCTGTCACCCTTAAGTGTCTTTTATGATCAGACCTCAGGTTATGTTTTGAACAATTTAAATATGGACTGGAGACTGCAAGTCTAGCCACTTAAATGGGAGATTTACACAGCAAAGATATTAACATAATTATTTCTTAATTATACTAGTGCCCTAAAACAGCAGGTTATTCTTTTTGTTTGTTTGTTTTGTTTTTTGAGACAAGGTTTCTCTGTGTAGCCCTGGCTGTCCTGGAACTCACTTTGTAGACCAAGCTGGCCTCGAACTCAGAAATCTGCCTGCCTCTGCCTCCCGAGTGCTGGGATTAAAGGCGTGGAGTAACAAGGTTCTAAGTGAAAGATCCCAGAGGATGAAAAAGATAGGAAAAGTAGAAGGTAGGATGTATAAAGGCTAGGGACGGGAGGTCTTACACAAACTATGTCGTATGCTAAGTAAGCTTCTTAAGAATAGCATCTTGTATACTACTAACAAGGGAAATGGAAAAAAATGTTAGACTTCTATGAAATCAACAGAAACTATCATACAATGGGACAAACTCAGAAGGAATCTAATAAACAATGGTGTACAGCAGGACACAGGGTATCTCAAGAACATTACTGACAGTGGATTTAGGACTGATGGCCACAGCCCCATGTGGTAGGAAGAGTTAGTTCAGGATGTGAAGCAACCCCTCCCAAAGTCCCGACCACTAACAGTTCTCACAAGCATATCCCTTGCTTTAGAGGAGCTCTATTTTATTCTCAATACATCAGGATCTTAGGGAAAACTCTCAAGGCCCAGGCCCCAGTCTGGTACTGGCTCTGAAAAGTGTGTCCCTGGGTTTCCTTCTCCATATATGAGGGCCTCATGGAAAGCCTTGCTTGATTAGGCTAGCCCTCAACACAACACTGTTTTTTGTTTTCAAATGGTTGTCACCTGGTGTAGTCTTGCCTGTGTGGCAGAACTATGGTTTTCCCAAGAAGAAAACTGGGTCTTTATGGCACACCATGCCTTAATGTTGGTTGTGACCCTGTAATGCCCCCTTGAGCAACTTGCCTGCTCTTTGATATGAGGATGGGCTTAGTGGCTAGTTGTAAATAAGAGGTGTCTTCTTTGCTATGATCTAGAGCCAAATTTCTGGATAATCTTCATAAATAAACATGTGTATCCTAGCATCCTAATTTCTAAAAGGTCTAGTTAGCACACTACTTATCTGTAGAGTGTTTTAGAAGCAGTTCTCCCTGAAGTAAATTCTACTATCTCCTAAGCATTGGTAAATCATTTACATCATCAATTCTACTCTTCTACATCACAGCTTAATATTGGATTGCTACCCAATGCATGAGATGCCTTTTACAACCTACACAAACTTAATTCCAAATGGATCTTACATCTAAATATTAAATGTAGAAGACACTAGAGAAACTAGGGGCTCTCCGAGTTTGGCATCCTGTCAAGGATGTTTCTACACACAAGTCCCTGCTCTAAATGTTTTGCCCAGACACAGCCCCCATAGTGAAGTTATTCAGTGACCACCGCCGGATCCAGGGAATGACTAGGACCACAAGGGACCTCACAGGTAGCTGCATCAGGCTGACACTTCCCACCAAGCCCCAGGGAAGATCCACCACAACAGCTCCCGAGGCTCAGCTGCCTGCTCATCCCCATTGTGGGCAATGACCCTGCGCTCACCATGTCGCGACTTCAGAGCGTCCCCTCACAGTACCTAGTAGCAGAGTTCAGAGCACAACACACGGAAACACTCAGGACTGCTCAGTCTCAGAGCGGAACTTGCAGCGTGACACCCGGAAGGATCCTCCTCCTTTGCTGACTGGCAGGTTCATCTGAAGCCTCTGATTGGCCAGTGAGTCTTGTGTGACCTGAGCACCTCGGGTAAGAGTGTTCTGACGGACACAGCTTAGAAGTTCCTGGCTCAGGCTTCCAGTCCAGGGCAAAAGCTTTTCCAGATGTGCAGAGATGTACATTTCAGTAGCAATTGTGCCTGTCCTCCAATATCCTACCTGTCTGTCTTCCCACCCAGCCCTGCGGGAGGAACCACCACTGCAGTTTCCTCTACTCAGCCTCCTGCTCCGCCCTTTGTGGCAATTGATCCTGCACTCACTACCTTGCCACTTCAGCCCTTGCTTAAACTCCCCACAGTACTCAGGAGGCACTTCCCCTTCTTCCTCCTGGAATAGGAGGATGGTTTACATAGCCCATTACTCAACTTGCTGTAGAGTTCTCAATCTGGTCCTCAAGTGGAAGGATGCCCAGGGTATTAACAATTAAAGAGAGATTTTAGGAAATAAGATATTTGTTTTTTGCCTTCATGCTGGGTTCAGGTAAGCTGCAGCTATTTTTTGCCTGGTAGGTATGAGACAACGCTTGGGGGGCAAAAGCAAGAAACAGATGACAAACACTGTGGAGCACTATTGTTAGCCAGCATATCTTCCTCCTTGGGAAGGTGGAAAAAACCAGAAACAAGCAAAGAAACAAACAAAAACAACAACAACAACAACAACAAAACAGCTGTGTTACTTAAGGTTCTCTAGATGAACAATGAACACAACTGATAAAATAAATCTCTGTGTGTGTGTAGAAAGTGGATTTATTAGCATGGCTCACAGGCTGTGGTCCAACTAGTCTAACAATGGCTGTCTACCAATGGAAAGTGGTTGAGTCCATGTTGCTAGATGTCTCAGATGATCATCACTGATTATCAGAATTCCAAAGAAATAGGCTCTAATGCCAGAACAACAAACAAACAAAACCCAAACCCATAAAAACAGAAAACAAAAAACCCAAACTTGCTAGCCAGAGCTAGGGCAAGCAGACAAAGGGAAAGAGCTACCATCTCCAATGTTCTTTATATATGTAGGCTGCCACAAGAAGCTGTGATCTAGATCTAGATTAAAGGTGAAAAGATTCTAGATTAATCTGAAAAGATCCAGATTGAAGAAGGGTTTTCCCACTTCCAAAACTATAATTAAGAAAAATCTCTCACAGTACCCAACTCAGAATTTTAGTTAATTAAAGATAAAGTCAGTTTGAATTCCAAGAATTGCCATCACAAAAGCCAAGACAGGAGACCTGAGAAAGATTCCCCCCACCACCAGTGGCAGGCAAGGAGAACATGGGAGTCATTTCCAAAGCAATGCTTTTCTTCAACAAAGGAAGCATTAAGATTTTATTTAGGGAGTGTATATACATTCACATATAGGTTTGCCTACTCCTAAGCATGCTAAGTTAAATCCTCTTCTGAATGTGGTCTCAATGTAAAAACAAAGACATTTAGGAGCATGCTTAGCTCAAAGTCATGCAGAAATAGATGTAAATTATAAAAATAATAGTATCAGAAATGCCTCTGTAATGTTCATCTTGTACCACAAGTTCTTAGCTAAAAATCAAGTAAATGACACTGTGAAAGTAGATTTTTCAGGAGCCAATGCTACCTGTTTTTTTTTTTAAGATTTATTTATTATTATATGTAAATACATTGTAGTTGTCTTCAGACACACCAGAAGAGGGTGCCAGATCTCATTACGGATGGTTGTGAGCCACCATGTGGTTGCTGGGATTTGAACTCAGGACCTTTGGAAGAGCAGTCAGTGCTCTTAACCGCTCTTAACCAGCCCCCAATGCTATCTGTTAATCATGGTGTATTGAACAAGCAACATAAACCCTATTTATCTCCATTAAAGGACCAGGCCTGATTTCAAAAAATGCTGTAAGACACCAGCTTCAGGAATAAACCATAAGTCCCAGAAACTAGATCATAAGATATCAGCTCTAGGAACAGACCATAAAATCCAGAACAAGATCATGAAACCTTTTTCCAAAGAACAGCCTGGGATAACCACAAAAATGGGGAAGTATCTTATCTCAGGATTGGGGCATGTGCACTGGGCAGCCCTATTTCATCACATGGTTGAACATTCATGACATAGGGTTAGATGGTTAGGATTAGGGTTAGGGTTTAGGGTCAGGATCATGGTCAGGGTCAGGGTTAGGGTTAGGGTTGGGGGTTATGGTTAGTGTTAGGAGGTGAGGGTGATTGGGTTAGGGATAAAGGTGAGAGATTCAGGTTTAGGGGTTAGTGTTTGTGCCCCCAGCACATGTGTAGCAGAGAACTGCCTTGTATGTCATCAGTGGGAGAAGATGAACCTGTGGAAACTTGATGCCCCAGGAAAGAGGGATGCTGGTGGGAGTGATGTGTGGGTGGGTGAGCAGTTGGGTGAGCATCCTCTCAAAGACAGGATTTGGGGGATGGTGTGAAGAATTCATGGAGGGGAACTCAGAAGGGGGGCAACTTTTAGAATGTAAATAAAACAGTATTTTTAAAAGTAACATAGAGATGTTTACAAGTGTTTCTAAATAAGATTATTTTTGTAACTAAACATTCATTATCTGCCACTAGCTCCATAGGTTCATTAAAAATTTAAAACAATAATTTTTATGTCTAAGCATGGTTTTTGTTAAGAGGCAATTCCTCTGCCTAGTGTCACATTAATATTAAAGTTTTGTATATAAAATCCAGTCAGAAGTTTGGAGCTAAGATGAAAGGATGGACTATCCAGAGACTACCCCACCCAGGGATCCATCCCATCCATCAAACCCAGACACTATTGCACATGCCAGAAAGATTCTGCTGAAGGGACCCTGATATAGTGTCCTTTTGTGAGGCTATGCCAGTGCCTGACAAACACAGAAGTGGATGCACACAGTCAGCTATTGGATGGAACACAGGGCCCCCAATGGAGGAGCTAGAGAAAGTACCCAAGGAGCTGAAGGGGGATGCAACCCTATAGGTGGAACAACAATATGCACTAATCAGTACCCCCAGAGCTCGTGTCTCTCGCTGCATATGTAGCAGAAGATGGCATATTCAGCCATCACTGGGAAGAGAGGCCCCTTGGTCTTGCAAACTTTATATGCCCCATAGAGGGGAACGCCAGGGTCAAGAAGTGGGAGTGGGTGGGTAGGGGAGCAGGGTGGGGAGAGGGTATAGGGGACATTCAGGATAGCATTTGAAATGTAAATGAAGCAAATATCTAATAAAATAAGTAAAAAAATAAAATAATAAAATAAAATCCAGTCAGTATTTTGTCTTCTGTCCTTGCACCTACAATACATTGTTCAATCCCAATTGGCCTTTAGTTATCAGATAATGTTTTTACAACCAGCCTAAAAGGAATCTTTTCCCTGATTGTAAATATGTCTGCTTTCTATCTTGGTGCAATTAGCCCATGACACTTGAAGATTTAAAGAGACCTAATTGTAGCCCTCTTTTATAAAGGGCTCAATAATTACTAGTATAAATGTAGGAATTCTAAAGAATCATTGTTAGGAATTATGAAATCACCTATTTGTCTACATAGCATCACTACAAGACAGAACATCTTTGTTGATCTGCCGAATATCTGTCAAATAGAGTGGGTTGATGCCCAGGAATTATTAGACTCTGTAACAGTGAAAGGAGAGGCAGGCATATCAATAGCAAGAAGCAATCCTGTGATGAAGTCTCTCTGTGCCTTGCCTTCCATAGCTAATCCATCGAAGCCCATCCAAAAAAGGTGGACCATCTCAGGAAAGTCATCCACTAGCCTTAGCCTCTCCCAGATGGCTTCTGACAACAATGGGTGTATCTCAGAGAGGCAGAGTCCTAGAGGCTTTGTCTTCAGATTGCTTCTTGTTGCTGCTGTGACTTCTCTTGTTTGTCAATGCAGTATTCCTCATATGTTTAGCATGGTGTGACTGGGTGTGGGGAGACTCTCACTGCTTATAGTCTGGTGTGATTTCTTCCTAGGAGACAGCACATTCTGTTGGGCAATTTCCCTGCAGATCCATTTGAAGATGAACTTTCATAAAACAATATTGTTTGGATGAATTAATGATTTTACAGAATTCCTGATTTGATTCAAATAGTTCTATGAGGTTAGGGTAGTTGATAAAAAGTTCAAGGAGACAGTTCAAGTTGTTTTACCAGAAGAAATAATACAATTAGAATTAAGAGTAGAATGTGCCTCCCCCTTGTAGAATAGTGAGGTTTTCATAGGTTAGAAAAAGAGTTCAGTGAGCTTTCATGTGTTATAGGTATGTAATCATACCAGAAAGAAAAAAAAACAGGATTGGGACAAGTTAATGATAAAAGAATATTTATTCTAGGTTAGCTCTGAGTTCCTAGATCTGTGATCTAGGAATGTGGTCACAGGTTTTGGTGTGCACGTGAAAAGACAGGGTTATGAACAAAGAATAAATAATTATATTGTAAATATAAGAATAGAGAATAGATGATTAGCCAGTTTAGCTGAAAAAGACTTCCAAAATAATATGTAAGATAGACAATCTGTTTCTTAGTAAATATAAAATGTTGTCAACTAAGCATAGGGAAAACCCTGCTAGTATAGACTTGGCTTCCTTAAACTTGGTTAATCAATGACAAAAGAATTGTTGCTATGGGGTTATGATGAATTTGTGGAGAGAAAAATAGATGGAAAATGTTTAGTTAGGTGTGAGTTTCAAAAGAAGAATATATAATTAATAATCCTGTTGCTATTTTCTTTTGTGTAATATTTTTAATCTGTTTTAAGAATATCTTTTCTGGGGTTTCGGCTTGTTCGGCTGCTGTGAGGACAGTGGCAGCACGCGGGAGTCGGAGACATTGTCATCGGTTCGATTTGGGGATATTCCCTGCCCAAAAAATTCCTGGAAAATTGACTAGTATTAAGTGTGAGTAAAAGGTGTCCACTTTTTTTTTAAGTCTTGATTTTAGTTTTGTCTTGGATAGTATTTGGCAAGATTTAGCCTAGAAAGTATGTAGTGTTTATTACATAAGAAGCAAAGTGGCTTTGTTACTGGGCTGGTTTTGAAACTCATTTTTGTGTATTAAAATAACTTTTTTTTTAAATTTTAAATTCTTAAATGGTAAATGCACCATTTGTTGTGAAATGAAATTTTATCTCCCCCAAATTTACCCTTTTACCAACTGGAGTGAAGTCTTTAGCTCTAATCATCAATTATCAGGAAGCCTTTGCAGAGCCAGCATTGAATGCCATGCCAGCGATGCTTGTGTTGATGTAAAGGAAGAAGAATAAGCATCTTGAGCATCTCTGTGCGTCACCTGAGCTGGTTCAGAATGGCTGTAATGCTGCTCTGCCTTCTTCAGCTCGCTGCCCCACTCTGTAGTTACTCTGTAACTATACACTTGTACTTTTTTTGGTTAAACACTCCCTGATGATGATTGTTAAACATACCATATACATTGACAAATATATATATCTATCAGTACATCCATATATATGGATTTCATCTTGATTTTGTGACTGGGTAAAATTTAGTAGCATTAACTTCATGGTACTTTGGTATAAAAGTACGTTCACTATTTTTATATTGAACCCAAATATAAAGGCTTTTATATTATATTTTAAAAGGATAATTACCCAAATGTTTTATTTCTATACATTTGTGTGTATATAAACCTGATAGTGTATATTATATGGATATTATATACATAAAACACTTTATATTTTTACATACAGTATGCTTTATTATACAGATAATAAAGATGGGGAAGG
>NC_034591.1:0-1108 GCF_900095145.1 Mus pahari
TGGGAGGGAGAGAAGAGGGGGAGGAAATAAGGGGGGCAGTATCAGGTACTGGAAGTGATGGGAAAGAGGTGCAGGAGGTCAGGAAATTGAAAAAAATAAGGAAGGGGTGGGAGGATGAGGAACAGGGGGATAGATTGTTGAAGGTCTCAGACATCAGGGAAACATGGCTGTCCTGGAACTCACTTGGTAGACCAGGCTGGCCTTGAACTCAGAGATCCACCTGCCTCTGCCTCCCGAGTGCTGGGATTAAAGGCCTGCGCCACCAGGCCCGGCCAATTTAGTATTCTTGAACACAGGACCCAAGGTCATTTCACTTTCTAGTGCCTCTTTAATACTTGATCCATATGTTTTATATTTTTTATTTGTAAGCTTGCAATGATTGTTCAAAATGCTCTTCATCAGACTTAACCAGAGCACAAAGATTCTGCAGGGCTTTTTTGTTATAATTAATAATATGAGGCTTTAGTTTAGCCTTATGTAAAATCTTCAGACAAGGGTAGAAAGCAGCCATGTTCTTCACCATGATACTACATAAACAGGGTCTAGGCCACATACTCACAAATTTTTTTCTATTGAACCGTCTTGGGCCAGGTCTGTACAGTTCAACTCAATCTCAACAATGCAGTCTTTTATATTTTTACTAGAACAGCTCATAAAGACCCACTTAAAGCATTCCACTGCTTTCCATATCCAATGTGCCAAAATCCACATTGTTCCAGACAAAAGCAAGGTCAGGCCTTTCAAAGGAATACTCCGCTCCCAGTACCAATTTCTATCTTAGGGTTTTACTGCTATGAACAGACACTGTGACCAAGGTAACTCTTAAAAGGGACAATATTTAATTGTTCAATGGGTTGGCTTACAGCTTCAGAGGTTCAGTACAGTATTATCAAGGTGGGAACATGGCGTCATCCAGGCAGGTATTATTCAGGGGGAGCTTAGAGTTCTATATCTTTATATGAAGGCTGCTAGCAGAATACTTGATTCCAGCGAGCTAGGAGTGAGGTATTAAAGCCTGAGCCTACAGTGACACACCTACTCCAACAAGGCCACACCTCCAAATAATGCCACTCCCTGAGTCAACCATATACAAACCATCACACAAGAA
>NC_034591.1:1381-47334 GCF_900095145.1 Mus pahari
TAATCAATATTTTGCATTGTAAATTAGCACATTCAAAAGCCAGAGATACAATCCATATTCTTCACACTTCTGGATCTGGTATTATTCTATTCCCAACTGAAGTTATTCTTTGCACAGAATCAGTCAAGGCTTTTTGGGGGCCTTGAATAATATTAATAAGTGACTTGGACCTCTTTCCTAAGTTTTTACACCATTTTTCCCCAAATATTTAAAATGGCTAAATGACACTGTACCAAGCTATCATCATCCAGTCCAAGCTGGCTTCATAGCTCAGCACATTTACCTTTACCTAGTAACAGGTCATGGGAAATATCAGTGTCTCTGCTCTGATTTTTCTGTTCTGTAGACCGGGCTTCTTCTTCCCATTGTAACTGAAGCCTAGCTTCCTATACTACNATTCCAAAATCTTTCCAGACTTGGGAATCAATTCTGTTCTGAGTTCTTCCTGAATTTAACATCCTCACATAACGTGAATGCATACTACAGGAAACAAGTGCTTGTTTAAGACTCCTAGATCTGATATGTCTAAAGGATCCTACTGAATTTCTCCATACCCTATGCAGTACCTATTGCCTTATGGTATTCCTTGTGTAGTAACTGGACAAAGAAAGATTGTTTTTCTAACCTTTGTTTAAATGGTTTAAACAATGTTTAAATGTTTAAATGGTGTCTTCGGACACCCATTTTCAGTTTCACTATGCAATGGCATGTTAGGCTCTAGTCTATAAGCCTTCCTCTGTGTCAGAGTATGTCTTAATGTCTATCTAAGGCTTGTCTAAGTTTCTCTGCATCTGGGTAGTTTGTTTGTTTGTTTGTTTGTTTATAAGTCTCTCTAATTTTCCTTCTAAGGCTTGTATCTTACCAATCCACTTTTTCTTTGGGCTCTTAAAGAAAACCATTATATCTATTAAGAATGAAGTATCTTGGGAGGCAGAGGCAGGCGGATTTCTGAGTTTGAGGCCAGCCTGGTCTACAAAGTGAGTTCCAGGACAGCCAGGACTACACAGAGAAACCCTGTCTTGAGAAAACAAAAACAAAAAACAAAAAACAAACAAAAAAAAAAGACCAAAAAAAAAAAAAAAAGAATGAAGTATAAGATACAAAAATGGTAAGAACTGTAATCTGTATTGAGCTAATTGCAGTGAAGTCATTTAGCATTTCATTTTCTGTTACTATTTTCAAGAAATCTAGAGTAGCACTGTTCAAGGTCCTCAGACCTTACAATATGATTCCTACCAATCTTAACTCTCTCCTTGAAGAGCTCCTAGGTGACTTGCCAAAATCTGATCACTCCTCAGTTTGTCCACAGCAGAAGTGATCTCTATGTCCGTGGGTCTTGCCAAAAATCAGGAGCATCAAAATGTTATTTTAACAGACAAAACTCCCAGACATTACATTTTACCAAGGAAGACACTTGAGCCAGATGTGGGGATGAAAGGCTGCTCTTTCACAGACACAGGAAAACACCCACCTGACCTTACTACTCCACTGACATCCAGATGGGAAACATTTTTTTGCTTGTCCCTTTATGTATTTCCTTAATTTCTTCCATTGTTACACAAGTCTTCACGGTCTAATCTCTTCTTTTTTTATTAGATATTTCTTTATTTACATTTCTTTTTGAAATTTTTTATAACCTTTATTTTTTTTCATCTTAGGTATTTTTTATAAGATACTTTTTTATCTACATTTCAAATGTTACCTCCTTTCCTGGTTTCCCCTCCCAAAAAAACCCTATCCCATCCCCCCTCCCCCTGCTCACCAACCCACCCACTCCTGCTTCCTGGCCCTGGCATTCCCCTACATTTGGGGCATAGAGCCTTCTCAAGACCAAGGGTCTTTACTCCCATTGATGCCTGACAAGGCCATCCTCTGCTACATATGCAGCTGGAGCCCTGGGTCCCTCCATGTGTGCTCTTTGCTCGTTGGTTTGGTCCCTTCTCTTCCTCTATGTTGGCTTAAATACCCTTTGTTCAAAGAACCTACTTTCTGTTTGTTTATCTTCTTTCCCTTTCAGCTGGGTACATGCTCTGCCTATTGACTAGTGGTTGATATTATTTAGCTTTGGAATGAAGTTGTGTGCTAGAGCTGAGAAAGAGACAGCTCTTGTTTACAGTAAATGGACAGCTCTTGGGTTAAAGGTCTGTGCTAGGCATGAGCTAGCTACACCACAGCAAAGGTTTTTTAGAAGGAAAAAATCCTGGGGTTCAAGTGTGATCAAACATCCTGCAACGTTAACAGGCAATGCCCTGTTCATTATATAAACGGAGCTTTCTGGCCACTCTTCTGGTTGTTTCCAGGCATGTCTGAGTGCGTCATCATGGGAATTCCAAGGAAACTCAGAACTGGGCTCTTCAAGCTTTTGCACATGACCATAAGGGACCCAAAATCACCTAGGAGACCTTGATTTATTTTCTAAAGATTTATTAATTTATCACGTGTACAATATTCTGTCTGCATGTTTTCCTGCAGGCTAGAAAAGGGCACCAGATCTCATGGTTATCTCTCTAGATGGTTATCAGCCACCATGTGGTTGCTGGAAGCTGAACTCAGGATGGCTGGAACAGCATACAGTGCTCTTAAACTCTGAACCATCTCTGGAGCCCAGAAACCCCTGATTTTTGACACAAATAAATTCCCCATCCTTCTTGCCACATAATTTACAGCAAGGTGTCACCATTTCTGATTTTGGTTTATTGTCCTAAGTGCTACTGAATAGAAAAGTAGTCATTCAGGAATCACCCTGCCAACTACACAAACACTGTTCTCACTTAATCAGGCATAGATTATTGAATGCACACGCCAAGACTGATTAACCAGGACAAAGCTCAAGGCTGTTTTATGGACATTTCTTAGGGCTAGCTAACTCTAAAAACCACAATGAGCTCATGCACAGGTGCTCAAAATGGTGCCCTGGGATGGTCTGGACTCAAGCCTTTTTAAATATTATAGTTCATGTTGACTTTGAATTGGATGGATCCTACCTGACATTATACTTATGGAATTTCCTAAGATTAACAAACCGCTTAACATACAGAATATAACTGGGTATATGGTCAGCATGACTCTGCTCTGAGAACCTTTTTTTCATACATGACTGGCAGGCATATACAGCAACAATATGAATTAGCTCATAGGCACAGAACAAGATGGCTACAGCTATACAAGGAAGACAAGCTTCAACAAGAACAACTTTGTATCATTAGGAAAGATGTCTTCATGACCTTATCATGGTCAGACTTGGTCCATGGCCTCAACCGGAACTTCTAAGATGGGGAAAAGAGAATGTGTTTGTTACCTGAAGTGAGGGGTCTCAGCAGTGTTGTTCAGCCTGCTCAATGCCCTTTCTACCTCACTTTGTCCATGCAGAGGATCCCAAGGTGTATCCCCACCTTCCCTGTGAGCCAAGTCTAGACCCACAAAGGCTGCTTCCCCACTCCTCAGTTATGCTGGATTACCCACTAATGTACTGTTGTAAATAAATATGTTACTGTCACCTCATTACTGATGGTTGTCATCTCTTAATGGGTGGGCCACACCCAGTAACAAGCTGTTGCTTAACTACACACAACCCTATAACAAATCTGGGTCCTGAGAAATATACCAAGATAAATCTGGCATGCTCTTCACAAACTCTGCCCTATACTGAACTTAGAATCATGGGGGTGGGGGAAAAGATGTATGATTAAATAGTCAACCAGGTTCACATTGTGTCATCTTGATTTAATCTCAGAACAAGGAAGTGGAGTAACTCTGTCGTCTTCTGTATAGCCCCTTGAAGTGATCAGTGGGGTCTGGATTCAGCACAAGACACATCCTGCAGTGACACCATCATTCAGGGATGGCAGAATTTCTCATAGGCATAATACTATGCTGGCAGCACTGGATATTACTCAATAGTTAAGATGGTGATGGTCACTCTCATTTGGTCTTCTGTAGACCTAAGCAATTATTAGGGATAGGCCCTTAGAATTGAATGATCATCGCCAATCCTCTCCATCTTCCCAGAATGAAAGACTGATAGGGCGAGAATGGTAAGGGGTGAAGGATTGGTAGGTGAGGCCTTGGATGTATGATGTGTTTCAGTTTTGTTTTTAGACAGGTTCTCACGTATCTCGCCCTCTATCTGGCTTGCCAGGTTAACCATGAGCTCAGATAATCCTGCTTCCACTTTCCAATAGGTAGGCTTACAAGAAGGGCCTCCAAAGACTGTGGGGACAGTACTAGTCACTGAGACCTGGATTTCCTAATGTTGAGGTCTGCACCCCCTACCTAGTATAGATGTAACCATTTAGTTCCATGCCTCCCAGCTATTTCATATTGTTGCTGTAATCACTGCCAATCACTGATACAGAAAAAAAAAAACTTTGACTCAGGACAAGGTCATGTTGATCACATCCTGTTATGTTCTATATTCTGTATGACATTTGCTAATCTTAAGGAATTCCACAAAGCTTTACATAGTACCCATCAAATTAATGATTAATATGCACACATATGGAAAATGACCTTGGTCAGAGCTAACTACCGGACAACACTCCCTGTACCTTCATATGATCTACTTGTATTTTTGTACATTTTTCCTTTACATGTTAACAAAGACATATGTTTGGGGTCATGCATTTGCCCCTAATTCTGAGCTACGGTTCTGATCAATCACTACTAGGGTGTTCATTCAATAAACCACTCCTGATTGGCCTAGATAGGTGTTTGGTTGGTTTTGGGGCCACTCAGGAATCAGAACTACATGCTAGTCCCTTACACTACTAACTGAAATATGTCTATAGTATTGTTCTACACCATCTGCCTGCATCCCACTATCCCACACCTGTTCACTATATTCCCTTTTTCAGACATAATCTCATAGTTATATCACAAAACCCTGTAAGCAATCTTGCTTTGGTGTGTTCGGTGCACAGAGTAGAGCCCCACTCTCCACTCAAGGCCTTTTTCATTGATAGCTCCACTGTTTCAGTGTCCTGTGGCAACAGATCTCCACACTTTTGCCAGCACCATGATGGCTGCACATCTCTCTCCTAAGGGATCTTGGGGCAACTTTCAAATGCTAAGCACATGACTTCTATGACTGTACTCCTTAACCCACAACCACATTGCAACCTGCCCTGCAGGCTGTGCCTGGATGTGCTTTTAAGCACCTGTACATGATAAGGCAGGAGATCTTTCCTCATCCACATTCATCCTGGTGTGATTCCTCAGCAGTATTTAATGGCTCATATTCCTGTGTAAGGAAAATTTGAGGTAGGAATAATACACTTCTAGGCAAAGTTTGGAAAGGAAACACTCAGTTCCATACATAGGAATGACTTTGGTGTTGACGATGAAGCCTTCAGCCAACTCTAGCTTTGGGAGGAGGAGGTGCTCAATGGCTATGCCCCAGGAGTGTCTCCAGGAAAGGGCTTCCTGTCACTACAAGGAGGAACATTAGCAGGAAGACAAAGGCTGTACCCCATGACATCAGCAGTCCCTTCTTGGAGAGTTCTTGGCATCCCCTGTGATGTCAAAAGTGCACTGAGGTTTCTCAGTCAGTAGCTAGAGGATATATCCATAGACATGTTTGCCAGACACAGCAAACTTTTTGGGAGAGCCAGTGTAGGTGAGAGAGACACTAGAGAGAGGCAGAAGGAAGCTGACCTTCCATCTGAGAGTAATGAAGGACAAAGGAGGTGTTCTTGGGGAATATGGAGTAAGTCCTGGGAAGTGGATGTTGAGCATCCTGGCAGGGCTGGCCTGAGCTGGCCTTTCTAATAATGGGGCACAGGAACTGGAGCCTCTGCAGAGCAAAAAAAAAAAATTTCCATGATTATCACAATTACTGATCAAGGATTTCAGAACATTACTTTCCCCATCCCCTAAGGCAGGTGATGGCAAGGCCAAAGCTGTTATTTTGCAAACTCCAAGTCTTTACTTTTATTAGGGATTGTGGATGTTGCATAGGGACATAATGAGATCACCAGGAGTCACGGAGGGTTTAACCTATGCCATTTTAGGGAAGGGCATCACTGTACTTCACTCTCATGGTTCTTTTAGCTTCAGTGGCTATTTGACAGTAATATGATGGAAAGAATTGTGCTCCAGGCCATGACCTCATGTTCTCAGAACTCCTCTAACCTCCTCTCCCTGACAATTCGAACCTTAACTTTCATTATCAGCTGTTGTGGGTGGCAGGCATTTCTTTACTATCACCAAACACCTGTCAGAGTTGATACACCCAGCCAGAAACAGGATCCTATTACCACATCTGGGTGTTTGGTCTTTCAGTGGGGCAGAATCGATCAGTGTGTTGACCATGTGCTCCCTCTGCATGACTTTTTAATCCAAAGACATGGGCCTTGAGTGACAGGGTTAAAGATCTGAGCATCTCCAGAGCACCCAAGTATTGTGGACATTGAATTCATGATCTGACTCCTGAAACCACAGGCTTGAGGGCTCTGAAGCCAAGTGGCACATTGTGCAGGTGTTAATAAGCCAGAAGAAGCCATCTCTGTGGTCATCATAAGAATACATAGGGAGGCAGAGGAAACACCTGGCTGCTTACATCTCCTGGTCTCTCTAGAGTGATGGTAGAACTGAGATCCACTGAGAAGACATCTCATGCTGGGACCAAACTCTTGGTGGTCTCACTTAGTTCCAGACGCATTCTCTTTCTGGTTGGGCCTCAGGGCGCTCTGTCTGCACTCTATGCATTCTCATCATGCAAGTTCACTTGTGTTCTTCTACCTACAGTGACTGGCAGACAGACATCACTTCCTATAACTGTCCTAAGCAAAAAGCCAGCCCAGAAGGAAGAGGAGAGGCTGACCACAGAGCTGGACCTCATTACCCAGAAGAGAAACGAGCTGAGAGATCGCCTGATCTATGTGACAGAGGGATGCTTGAACAAGAGGTATACATTGCTCCTAAAACTGTGGTGTCAGTCTGGGGTCTGCAATGTCACCCTCATCCTTTTAATGTGATGGGATCTAGGAATCTGTACCTTCACAGTGTCCCTGTGTTCAACCTCCTATCTGTAAATGCTTCTTAGAGGAGAGGCAGAGCCTGAAGCTTGGTCAGGAGCGAGATGGGAAATGGACTCTGCTGCTTCCTCCAATTGAAAAGCTGAACTTGGGGTCTGAGTGAGGAATTCAGGGATAGAGGCAGTGAGGAGTGAGTTTCCAGCATGCATTTGAAAAACCCTTGACAGGATGTGGCTTTGTGAGTTTCTAGGTGTTGTGAGTTTACAGTAAGTGTTTTTACTTGCCTGGGAGGTAACAGTGCTAGAAGCTCCAGGTAGCAGCTGGAGGGGCCTGGTCCCACATGGTTCTTCTCAGCGCTTGATTAGAAGGCCTGAGGTTCATGGCTGTTCCTCTTTGTCTGTGTGCCTTTTACTCTGAGACAGTAACGAAGACATTTCTTCTGCCTCTCATTGTGCTCTCTGTTTCTGTCTCTGTCTCTCTCATTCTCTGGCACGGTTTCCTTTTCTCTTTCTTGTGTGTCTCTGTGCCCACGTGCACATGCATGTGCTTATGTTTTACCTGTTTATATTTCCATCCACGCTTTGGAATCTAGGGGTCTGTGTTTTGGCCTGAGGATTTACCTGTATAAGAGTTTCAAGATGATGTTAGTGCTGAGGTCTTGGAGCACCCACTTTATTCAACACTGTTCTTTGCCTATGTGGTCACAATTGTCTGTACATTTGTATGCCTTGGGCAGATTATAAAGCTGTGGTGATATCTGGTCTCATCTCCAGGATTATGTGTAAGGTCTGTCTCTACAGTATTAGTTATCCAGGATTTAGAATTCCTGTTGTGAAAACAGGAAAAATATAATCACAGGTTTCTGGTGAGCAAAGACCTCCTGAGAACATACCTGGTTAGTCTGCCCTTGCAGCCCTACTGAGTGAACACAGGGAGCCAGGGCACCCTCCATCTGGATGCTGAACTTCTGGTGTTCTGGGGCCAGGATAGCAAGTTTCCCAGAATTTAGAAGGCAGAGTATGGTTTCCATGGCTGGGGTAGTCCAGGACCCTACTTGAGTTTGTGTGTTCCTAAAAGTCAGTGAGACCACCAGTTGTGGAATGGCAATTTCTGCCGTCCTTTGTTTCTGGACTGGAGAGTCTGCAGTTCTGATTCTACCCCTCTGCTTTATAGCCATCAGTGTGCATCGGACCTTTTAGATTCAGTTTTCCTAAGTCTCTAAGAGACCCCTCCAATTGTCCATGCATTCTCAGAAGCCTCTAGATAGAAAAGTGACTCAGATCATGAGAGGGTTATTATGAAGTATTGGGACTCTGGGCTCAGGCAGGGTTTTACAGAGCTGAACGTGATGGAACACAAGGATAGAATGGCCTCCCTTTGTTTTCCTCATCTCCCTTGAAGGTATTTGTCCTCTACTAATTGATGTTGTCCCAATGCATTAGGCTGTCATGGATAGTTGGAGATCCCTTTCTTTTGGAGAGACATGGACCCTTATTGGTGTTTGGGCTGCAGCTATAATTTCTTCTTCCCTGAAATGGCTGTTTTCTGTTTGTGCAGCCGTCGTGGATGTATTGAGATGGATTGTATTAGGTCTTCATAGGAACCAGGGTCCTGGTGGGCTTAATGGGCCTGTACACTGGAATGGGAGGAGGGGGCTGCAGGATCTTACTATGCAGAGTGTGTTTCCAGTAACCTGCACAGCCGGCTCCTGATGGAGAAGTCTCTTCAGAAGAAGAAGTTGGTCACACTGAAGCAGGAGAGCAAGGAAGTACAGGCTTTTGGGGCCCTCATTCATCAATATTTGGTTGTCTTGAACCTGAGTGGTAAAGACGAACAGGAGAAGACCAGCAACCTCGAGACACAAGAACATCAGGTAGAGGCAAGCAGCTCAGTCAGGCTATGACTGTCTGACACCATTTGCCCCTTGCATCATTCTTTGCTATTCCCCACCACCTTTCTAATCCACACTCCCAAGCAGCCACCCACCTCACAGAGTGTAGTTATCCATTGCTCTGTCTATGCACAAGTATTCTGAGAAGTCAGCATCTTGTGAGACACTGGATTATTGACAAGTACACCTTGCTGCTCTGCTCGAAGCTGCAGCCCAATAATGGTAACTGATGAAAAACATGTCACGTTCCTACATGTCCTCATGATAGATGGGATGTTATGCAGAGCTTTGAGAAAGCTCTAGGTCCTGTGACAGGAGTCATGCAGGAGTCATCTGAACTCCCAGGTGGGAAGCACCTTGCGGAGATAAAAGCCACATGCAAATATCAAATGAGTGCTTCAAAATGTCATCAACCTGGGTGGCATGTGGCCTTCTGCTTTCTTCCTGCAACCCAAAGAGGTCTCTTTCCATTGCCCAGTTCTTGGTTTGCACTGTTAGAAATCAGAGGGGCAGCTTGTCAGCCCTTGTTTCTATGAGTGTTGCTGGACACCTTGCCCTGCCTGCAGGCATAACAACAATGGTTACAGTTAAAAGTTCAGAGGTGACAGTCTAGTCGAGGTGTTTTGAGCCCTGACAACTGACATTTAGGTCCCCACCAAGCCTGTGTCTTAGTAACTGTCTTCCTCTCCCAGGTCTCAGAAACTGCAAGAGAGCTGGGATTGGCCACAGCCCAAGAAGAGAGCATCCTGCAGAATGAGTTGCCACCCCAGAAGCCTCCTGCTGAGCACCATCCCCAACATCCACAATCTTCTTTGGATGGATCTTCTTCCACAAAGTTTATTTCCTCAGTGTGAATAGGAGGAAGCCAGTGAGCCAGCTGATTCAGGGTATTATTCCCTTTCCTGTCCTGGCCACACCCCTTGAGAGAGGACTGAGGTGACTGCCCTGCCAACAAGTGTCCAAGAGGAGAAGCAGGCTGTTAAATGTGCAGTGAGAGAATGAATGCTGTTTCACATAATTTTCTGTTAAGATTTTGGTTGAAGTTTTGCTTTTTGTTGTTTGTTTTTGCAATTTGTTATGTTATTGGGGTGTTATATGTTCTTGTTAGTACTTTTCATTTTTGCTAATGCTTTCCACTATTTATATTAGCTGTCATTTAAAGCCCGTTTTATTTTATTTCTTTTTGTTGTTGTTGTTGTTGTTGTTGTTTTGGGGGGGGTGTTTGTTTTTGTTTTTTGAGACAGGGTTTCTCTGTGTAGCCCTGGCTGTCCTGGAACTCATTTTGTAGACCAGGCTGGCCTCGAACTCAGAAATCCGCCTGCCTCTGCCTCCCAAGTGCTGGGATTAAAGGTGTGTGCCACGACTGCCTAGCTATTTTTTTTTTTTAATTTCTTATGAATAAAAAAATTGATTTGTAACTCTTAACTCTTTTTATTTTATTTTATTTCATTTTATCTTTTTTTTTTACACTCCAGATTTTATCCTCCTCCCGGTCCACCCTCTGACTGTCCCACATCCCATACCCCCTCCCCAACCCCACCTGCCATTTCTGCTAGCATGTCCCCATCCCACTTCAATCCCCACTCCACCAAACCTCTCCACTCCCTGAGCCTCTAGTCTCTTGAGGGTTGGGTGTATCTTCTCTGACTGACCCCAGACCCAGCAGTCCTCTGCTGTATGTGTTTGGGGCTTCATATCACCTGGTATATGCTACCTGGTTTGTGGTCCAGTGTTCTTTTATTGTTAAGAAATGTTTTTGCTATTCTGGGTTTTATGCCTTTCCAGATGAATCCCATGTCTTTGAAGAACTGAGTTGGGATTTTGATGGAGATTGCACTGAATCTGTAGTTTAATTTCTGTTAAGATGGCCATTTTTACTATGTTAATCCTGCCAATCCATGAGCATGGGAGATCTCTCCATTTTCTGAGACCTTCTTCGATTTCTGTCTTCAGAGACTTGTTCTTGTCATACAGATCTTTCACTTGTTTGTTTAGAGTCACACCAAGATATTTTATATTATTTGTGATTATTGTGATTATTCCCTATTTTCTTTCTCAGCCTGTTTATCATTTGTATAAAGGAAGGCTACTGATTTGTTTGAGTTAATTTTATATCCATCCACTTTGCTGAAGTTGTTTATCAGGTGTAGGAATTCTCTGGTAGAATTTTTTGGGGTCCCACCTACCATTCCTTTAAGGGTTTCTAAAAGGATTCCTTCCTTTAGAGGCCTGGAAGGTCCATGCTTAGTTCTTGAATGCAGGGTTTTCAGGGTTATAGTCCCTTTCATGATCCATTTGTATATGACCCAAGTTCCTAGGATGCTGAATATTCATGGATAACCAAAGTTGGTGTAGGACAATGACTCAAAGTTAATTGTCTTACACGTACGAAAATTTAAACTGTGGATTCTCATGGAATTATGAGAGAAAGATTTATTAAGAAATAAGAATTATAGAAAAGTTAGAGTTTGAGGAAATGTAAGATACTAAACTTATAAAATACCAGGAATAAGAAGGATTCTCAAACAAACAGACAAACATCAAATTCCTTTGTCTTTCTTATTTATTTATTCACCCCGTTCGTAGCCCGACCATTCATTCATTTTTAGCAGCATCATGACAGAAGCTAGACAAAGGCTAAATTGATCTCTGTTGAGATTGTTTACTTCTCTGGGCTATCATGGGCTAAAACAATAACCTGTCAATACATTATAGATGTCCCCTTGGCCCAACCACCAAGATGATCATACATTGTTCATATGGTTCCCACCCAGACAAGGGTGGTTGGTGGTTGAAGTCCACACTTGTCCATTTCTGACTTGTGCTTTGTAGCTCTTGACCTTAATTTTCTGTTAGATTTTAGTCACTTAGTGACATTTCTACCTGCAGGTACCCCAACTGCTGTTACTTAGACTTAAGCCCCCTTCCGTCTCACATTTACATAAGCAGCTCCCTGCTTTACCGTGACAGAGGGCTAACTTTATCCCAGACACAGCCTGAAGTTTTTCTTGGTTATTACAATCTAGCTCCTTCCTATGGGGTGGTATCCTAGGGGGAAACTTTTTGTCAGTAGCCATGTTTATTTACAAATAATTCTATTGCACAGCTGCTTTACAAGTAAGGACCTGCATAAGGACAATAGTATCTAGCATACATTCCCCAGGAGAGATTCACGGAAGCCAGCCAGCCAGCCAGCCTGCTGACATGGACCTTGCTCCTTGATGCCTGATTGGTTATCTTTTATCAGTTCTGTTTGGCTGTCTCAGGCCCCATTGCACATCTTCTTATTCATCTTCCTTGATGGTGTAGAGTTTGCCTTTACTCTTCCTTCAAAACTCAGCCAATGTTCTCCCAGCAAAATGTGTCAATAACTTGAAGTTTTGAACATGGCTCCTTTTACTTGCTGCTTTCAGAGAGCTAGCCCCTGGTTATGTGTGTGTTTATGTGTATTTCCAAGTTTCCCAAGGTAGGCTATAATTGATGCTATGGTGTAGTGTTCAGACTCCCAGTAGAGACTGAAAACAAGTCAGAGCAACCCTGAAGAATCTTTTGAGAAGGCTAGGCCAACCCCATGACAGGCTTCAAATTGGCAGTTCAGGAGACAGGACTTAAAGCTCTGTTTCCAAGAACTGGGCAAGTCTAGGGAAGCCCAGGCCTTAGCAGCTGCCAGTCACTTGGCCTGTGGCAAAGATCAGCAACAGTTTCCAGACTTCCTCAGCAACAGTTTCCAGACCTCCCCCAGCAACAGTTTCCATCCCCCACTGGTCCTGGAATGTCCCTAGAAATGGAGCAAGAAAAAGATCACCTTCCCTGGACATCTTTCAATGTACTTTAAATCTGGCCTGTGAGCTTACTTGGTTGTCTGTCTCTCTTGGTAATTGGAGACCCCAGCATGCTGGACTTCTGCAGAATAAAACTCTTTGCCTTTACATACTATTTAAGTCTGGGGTATCATTCTTCAGTGAATCATGGACTCTTACAATTGTGGTTTCAGAAATTCCTGTGTGGTTAGCTGAGGCTTTGTCAACCCTGAATTTCAGCTTTACCTCCTTCCTAACACTGCATGCTCTCTTCCACAGTGTTGATCACCAACATTCTCCCTACAAACCTTCCATGGGAGGCGCAGTGCTTCTTAAAGGGCCCAAGCTGAAAGATGGACCACTGGATCAGATTCATCAGGCCGTCAGACGCTCACCTGTTTCAATGTGTAGTAGTTCCTTGTCTTGTGATGACGAAGGCCTGACAAGAAGCAGGCCACCGAAGGGAAAGGATTCATTCTGGCCCATGTTCTAGGTTGAGGAAAGAATCCTTTATGTGGGAAGACATGCATTACATCTCAAAGAAACAAATGACTAACTGAGATGCCTATTTAACTTATCAAAGCAAACAATGACCACCAGTACCCATTACACTGGCTCCTCAGCACGGGCTCACCCTCTACCCAACCCCTACCCTTAACATCTCCAGTCTCTGATCCCAGAATCTTCCTTCTATAATCCAGCCATTTGGCTGGTTTCTTGGCTCCTGGCTCCTCTCTTCTCCTTCCTATATCCCATCATGGCCCAGTTCAGTCTGGACCCTTCCGGAAGCCTCTGGCTGGACTCTTCCTCATATCTACAATAAATCTTCACTTCCACCATACCTCCAGGCAGTTATGTCATTTTTTTTTTCAGTGTGGTGACAGGAGCAACATTTGCCTGTGGCCACAAGAATTAGTTCACACCTGGGAGATTAGGGAGATAAGAGGAATATTTTCCCCCCTTCCGTTCATGAGCAGCCTGGGTGTGCTGCTGCCCACAGCAGTCTTCACCCAGAACTTAATCTTCTCTGTAGAAGCCTTCACAGACACACCCACAGGTATGCCTCATTAATGTCCTCTGTGGTTCTTAATCCAGTCAAATTGACATTCAAAATTAACCGTGACATGGGCATTCTTGTTTTATGACAATGATAGCATAGCAGATTAGGAACAAGCTGCAAGCCAGCAACTTCATGCTAGGCACTTTTCTCACTCTTTGCAACTGTATAGCTTTCAGATGCTCTATATCTGTGCCAATACTAAGCATTATTCTGTTCAATTTTTTACCCAGCTAATTAATTGCATTTTGATGTGGTTTTACTTATTTCATGACCGACCACAGCAGTAACTCAAAATTGGAAAGAGCAGCACCTCAATTTTCTTGATATTAAAATACGTTTGACTAATTGTTAGGTAAGTGTTATCTTCACAATTATTTTTAAAGTGCACACACATAAGTATAATATAAGCATGTGTATTATACAATTTGAGATGTTACAAATGTTTAAACAGAAACTCATCTTGACATCTCCCATTTAAACACCATTTCCATGTCTCCCCTCCCCTTTATGACCCCTTTTGCTTCAAAACATTGTCATGTTCTCTGACTGTGTTCCTTTAATTCTCTTATGTAATCATCTGCAGCACCACCCCACTGAAAACAGTACTGGAAGTTTCTTCTCCATGGCATTGAAAGCAGGTGTCCATGCCCACTTTCTAACAGACTTGCCCTATTGAGGTTTCCAAAACATTTCACACTTAATTTCTTTTCCAACATCATTGACTGTCTATTCTTCATTTATTTTTACGACTCTACCCTACCTTTATCTACATATAATGATAAAGTGACATTTGCAAATCCTATGTTTTCAGAATGATGGTAATTGTGTGCAGACATAGGCTGTGTGTTCCATCTAAGACCAACAAACCAACCCTCCCAAGTCTTGAGTTCAAATCCTTTAACTGTCTCAAGAGATGAGTTTCAGCTCTTCTCTTTGTTACTTACATCATTATGTGATGCCTGATTTTCAAGCCATCTAAGTGCTTATGATACATCTTTCCTACTGCATTCTGACTTTCTCCTCTGCCTTTGTTCCTTAATGTCACTAAAAAAAAAAAAAAAAAATGCCCAGTAAGTATCACAAACCTCGGTTGCACCCAAACGTGTTCCTCTCACAGTTCTGCAAATCTTGACAATTCTACTCTACCAGTCTGTCAAACCATGAATTCATCTCTGATATCCATCATATGTTTTTATATCCTGCATCTTATCCTGCACTTCATCTGTGAGACATTTCCAGAGAAGATTAAATGGAAGGCAAAGACTTGCTTGCTCTAATAAATGCTCTTTCCGGTATCCATCTACACTCAAGTCCCTTCCCAGAAACCCACTGCCGCAAGCAGCTCCACCCCTGTGCTGCTCATCAACTGAAGATTTGCTTCCATTCTTGTTCCATTTTTGCCTATTCTCCATGTATTCCAGGGGATTTATGTGACCTCGAGTTAGCCTGCAATACTCATCCTCAAAACCTTTGCCACTGACTCGAGTAAGACCTCACTGTGACACTCAAGGTCTGGGATTTCGAGTTCCCACGACCTTATATCTCTTCTACAAATGAACCCATTTCTGATCCAAAAACCATGGCTGCTGTGGCCACTAGTAACCAAGGTGTGAAGACCACCAATGGGCGTGTCGTGAAAGGAAGGGCGAGAATTATAATTCTAGGCAGAAGCCGTGTGATGTGTATTAGATACCAAAGTGAGGGTGCTGAGCTTGCAAAATAAAAGTCTAGACTGAAGGCCAGAGCTTGGGAACCACCAGTGTCCAGTACTGGTTCCATTACAAATTTGAAATATAAAGAAAAGACAAAAATAAAGACAAAAGAGATAAACAATTTATGAGAAGGGGACCTGCATAACCAATCAATAGAGAGAGAGATGGTCAAACTCAGTAGCCAAGAAGAAAAATACAAATCTGAATATTGTGGAGACATGGGTTACGCCCACTAAATTGGAAGAAAATATTCTTACAAGTAAAGATTTTCTTTTTTTATTAGATATTTTCTTCATTTACATTTCAAATGCTATTCTGAAAGTCCCCTATACCCTCCCCCNGCCCTGCTCCCCAACCCACCCACTCCTGCTTCTTGGCCCTGGCATTCCCCTGTACTGGGGCATATGATCTTCGCAAGACCAAGGGCCTCTCCTCCCATTGATGGCCAACTAGGCTATCCTCTGCTACATATGCAACTAGAGACACAGCTCTGGGGGGCACTGGTTAGTTCATATTGTTGTTCCTCCTATAGAGTTTCAGACCCCTTTAGCTCTGTGGGTACTTTCTCTAGCTCCTTCATTAGGGGCCCTGTGTCCCATCCAATAGATGACTGTGAGCATTCACTTCTGTATTTGCCAGGCACTGGCATAGCCTCTCAAGAGATAGCTATATCAGGGTCCTGTCAGCTAAATCTTGCTGGCATATGCAATAGTGTCTGGGTTTGGTGGTTGTATATGGGATGAATCCCCAGGTGGGGCAGTCTCTGGATGGTCCTTTCTTCTGTCTCAGCTCCAAACTTTGTCTCTGTAACTCCCTCCATGGGTATTTTGTTCCTCATTCTAAGAAGGAACGAAGTATCCACACTTTGGTCTTCCTTCTTGAGTTTCACGTGTTTTGCAAATTTTATCTCGGGTAGTCACAAGTGAAGATTTTCAAAACTACAAAACAGCAGCTCGTGGCCCACAGGTAGCAAACCTGGGGTAAAGACACAAGCATTCAGCACTCACCCTTAAAGTGGAAATGTAGATGCTGGAGCCCAGCAATTGCTCTTCCTCAATACACCTTGAGCATAGCTCTTCCAGATGTCGTTTATGGTTTTGAAAGATGTGTCAATACACGGGGCATACAAAGGCATGAAGAAAAAAAAATACAACTTTGAACCTTCTATCTATTCACTCCTAAAAGTGACAGGTGGGGAAACGCCCACTGTTCACTCAAAGGCTCTCAGTTTGCCCTTTGCCTCCTCCCATTCACCAACAACCTCCCCACCTCTCAGTGTACAAACCACTTAATTCCCAGAGCAAACACTTCCAGGGACCGTTCCCCTTCACAGTAACTGGCAACACCCTGGATGCAGGTCAGCCGGCATTCCACAGGGGGACAAAGTGGAGTCCTCAACCATGCCGAGGTGGCACTTGGGGTCAGCCCCCAAATCATACATGTTCAAGTAACATTATATGGACTAGGCAGGTCTCATTCACATATTCAGAAACTCACACACACACACAGGCACACACACAGACATACATGCACAATGTACTGACTGATACAAAGACATACCTCTGCCTATTACTACAGTGCCTGACACTATATTTAAAACCTTCTGGTTATCAAATATAGGGCCAATTTGATATGCTGGTTTCCCTTCAAATAATTAATCAGTGATCTATTGTAGCAGAATTTCCCCATAATTGAATAAATGATAAAGACTACAAGAAGCCAGTCACTGGGCGAGGAGGAGGCGGGCCTCCTGGGTCTGGGAGAGGAACAGAGAAGGCAGGTGGAAGGGACTTCTGTTTGGACAGTGGGAGCAAAGCAGGCACGATGTAGGCCGGGGACTGTTAGATCTGGTGGCAGAATCCGCCAGGATCCGCCACTGGAAGATTTCTAACATAGAATAGTTGGTGAATTTAGAATGCTAGATTCCATGCCCAGCACTTGTGTCTAAACTGTCTGTTGAGTCTAAACTAAAATTGCCTGGTGTTTTCCATTTTTGAGGAGATTCAACTGAGCTGGGGGGAGGCGGGTGGGGGGGGAGCAGGGGAGCTTGGGTTGGCAAGAGTGTGCCCCCAGCTAGCTGCGGAAATTTGGGAGTGCTGAGGGTGTTTGGCAGCAGCTAGCAGTGAGGAGGGGAGAGCGATTTCAGAGCTCTGGGTAGGCAGAGCCAGCTTGGGTGGGACAGGCTTTGGCAAAAGGAAAACATACGGTCTCGGTCTCGGTATTGGGCTGGGAACAGACCAATATCACTGGCCAGTGCCTAGCAGGCAATAGTGTGGATTGATTTTTAATATTACATGCAACAATGTATAATCTAAAACATCTTTTTGTCTCAAACATTTCTATGCCAATTATAATGATCTTAAACAGTAACAGTTTTATAAGATTTATAAGATACCGTCACTTATAAATGTGAATTGTGTTTATTTTCCCTGGATTATGTTCTAATTTGCTTACAATTAACATATATTCCCTTTCACATAAAGATGAGACATTTGGTTATGATGCTCACTAAAATTACTGAAGTTATTCTGAGTTTTACAGGCTTCCAGAAGCTAAGCCAGCATCCAACGCACACATGCAGGGTGAGTAACACAGTCTCCCACATTTTAAATACTTGTTCTTATCATTTTTAATTCCGTGTATGTGGGGGATAGGAGGAAGAACTCACAAGTGCAGATGTTTGTGGAGGCCAGAGACATCTGAATCAAGAAGCTAGAGGTAGTTGTGGGCCACCCAGTGTGTGCTGGAAATCTAACTCAGGTTCTCTGCGAGAGCTACACAAACGACTTACCGCGCCGTCTCTCCAGCTCTTCACACCTTTCTATGTCCTCTCTTACTCCTGTTTCACACAAAGCACATTTTACATTCTGTGGTTTCAGAATAAGTAAAGACTGTGGCCGCTCTGCTTTAC
Organism: Mus pahari; assembly: GCF_900095145.1. Classification (NCBI taxonomy): domain Eukaryota; kingdom Metazoa; phylum Chordata; class Mammalia; order Rodentia; family Muridae; genus Mus; species Mus pahari. The sequence continues at coordinate 19,730 of NC_034591.1, forward strand.
TTTTATTTATTGTATTTTATGGCTGTAAGGTTAGAGCTGTGTCACGTGACCCTTCTCGCTCCGTCTTTACCTGCCCGTTTTCTAAAATCCCTGTTTATGTTTCCACTGCTATTTACAATACACCTGGAAATAAGTGTTGACGTGTTTGTTTGAGTTTTAGACATACAGATGCTTTTTATTTTTTTAAAGATTTTTTCATTTGGCTAACGAAGACTTCCTGAGTTAAAATTCAGGTTGTCACGTGCAGTGGGTGGGTTGGTCAACGCTGTGCTTTTGTGGCACTGTCTCTAAGACATGAAACGGGGGCACTCTATCCAAAGTTGCCACTGGCAAAGCTGCTCTGAGGCTCCCTGCGCGCTCTGGCTCTGTGTCTTCTTCCTAGAGAAAACATGGCAGGTACAATTCTCCATTTGCTCTTTGTCTCGGGAATTACGTGGCACATCCCCTGGAAACCGTCTAAATATTTGCTGGAAGTAGAACGGAAAATAATCCTAATCCTATTAATCGTTTGCAGAACTTTTATGACATTAAATTGTTCTTGCAGTGGGTCAATCTCTAGTGCGAGTAGCTGCAGCATCCTCACAATGATTGGTCCCAGAGACCGATGGGTGCTTTCTTCAGAGCACTTCAAGTCACATGACACATTACATTTTAACAGTGTTACTTATCATGAGCTCAAGTCATTGAGAGCTCAAGCCATAGCGAGACAGGTGCATTCCACCCACCAGTCTGGCAAACAGGAGTTCCTAGGAGCTTCAGATACATTCAGCAGCAGAAGAGAAATGGGTCCGTGCTCCCTTCTTCATAGCACGGACCGCATGGGTGTCCAAATGGCGGCTCACATATACTTCATCCTGACATATTTCCAAATTTTTAATATCTAGTAAATGTCCATGAAAATAATCGCATGGCTTTGGTCAGGTGCTACTTGCACTCAGATGCTAAAGTTTGTACCCCAAGATCTAGTGGACCCCATGGGGAGATTCTCACATCAAGGGATGCTATGTAACCTCTGTCCCCAAGTTAATCGGTCAATAAAAAGCTAAAGCCTGTGATTGGGCAGTAGATAGAGGTAGGTGGGTTGTTTTTTTGTTTGTTTGTTTTTGTGTTTTTTTCCCAGTTACCTGGCTCAGGGCTACAAGTAAAAACAGGAGAGAGAGAAAAGAGGAGATTAAAGGAGGAAGGGAGCTGCCATGAAAGGAGACTGACCATGAGCACGTGGCCAGGAGAAACAGCAAGGAAAAGGGACATGTGATGGGATGTAAGTTAGAATAGCTCCAAAACCTGCCCAATCTAGGCTCACAGCTTGTAAATCAAATTCCCAGATTGTGCGTCTTCTCGATGAACAAGCTAGAATTTTGAATTCATTTAACACATAGTAGCACCAATAATCCTCCGAACTCAATCCAGGCTAAGACACTTGAACATTTAGGACTTTGGGTTACTGCGGAGTGGAGTGGAGGGGTTTTTAATAATCCTGAGTTCGAGGCCAGCCTGGTCTATAAAGTGAGTTCCAGGACAGCCAGGGCTACACAGAGAAACCCTGTCTCGAAAAAAACCAAAAAAAAAAAAAAAAAAAAAAAATTGTTTTCATTTATACTTGGCTATAGAACTATAACGAGACTGAGAAACTGTTTTCAAGTGTTAAACTATATTTCATTAAGAAGGTGAGAGGGATGTTCAGCACGTTAACATGCTTGTCAGCACGTCTGGCACCAGAGCTGGACACCAAGGATCCTCATGCTAGAAAGGGAGAAGCGGCTCCCGAAGGTTCTCTGACCTCCTCGCAGTGTCGTGGGGTGCCCATGGCCTCCTGCCACACAAATAAACAGGCACACAATTATTGTTTAAAAGAATTAGGATCAAAGTGTAGAAACGTGAGTCTGGGGGGGGGGAGAATTTAATATTTCAGACTCCTCTGAAGGTGTGTCTTCATGTTTCTTCCTGTTAGTGGGAGCCCTCATCACCCTGCCCTGATATTTGAGTGATTTCATCTTAAAATGATAATATTTGTAAGAGAAAAGGGACATAACTTGCCACTTCAAATTCAAACTGAAACTTTTAGATATTATAATTTTCAGTGTTTGTGTGTGCCCTGTTTTCCAAGATGATGTTAGGGAAGATTGATGAAAATTTCTTGGGAAGTTCTCACATGTGAGCACACCGAGGGACATAAGAGGGGTGTCCAGCCTCGCTTGAAATAAGAAATAAGTATCCATTGCCAGGAGAATGGGTAGACTTCACATACTCAAAAGTCATAATGTGTGGACCTGCCTGAAGAAAGGCTTAGCAATTAACAATGTTTGCTGTTCTTCCAGAGGACCTGAGTTCAGTTCCCAGCACCCAGGTGGCTGGCTCACAACTAAGTCCAGCTCTGAAGAGCCTGACACCCTCCTCTGAACTCCGTGTACAGGTGCTCACATGTAGCAAATGCACACAAGGAGACATAAATAAAACACACACACACACACACACACACACACACACGAGTGGAATACTATGTGTAACCAAGAATGATCCACCTGAAGTGCATAAGACAACATGAACATCAAACCCACAACCGCTAAATATTCTGTTTGCTAAATACCAAAGAGGAAGCAACAAAACTATTGAGATATAGTTTCTGACAAGGGAATGCAGGATAATTTTTAAAGCAGGCATGGGCTTCCATGATGATGACTGATGCCCAGCTCCCAGGGGACAGAGACACAGTGGATGCCAAGGGCTCCCTGGCCAGCCAGTCTACCCAACATGGCAAGCTACAGCTCCTACAGAGAGATCCTGTGTCAAAAGCAAAAGTGGGAGAAATGGAGGGAGCGCAACACGGACTCTGCCTTCACTTGTGTGTGCACGCATGTGCAAGTTAGACAGAAACAGAGAGACAGAGGCCAGACAAATTCCTTCCTGAAACAATCGATAGTAGGGAAATTGGTAGTGCATAAACAAGGCCTGAAGGCAGGGGCGGTCACTGTAAATACAGGGGCAAAAATGTCAGTGCAATAAGAAGAGATGAATCGAAGTTAGAGAGCACAAGTCCATATCATCTGGGTCAGAAGATAACGATGTCAGGAATAAACGTAGTTTACGAAAAGGTGGATTAAACTTGCCGTGTTAGATGGAAATTTAAACAAGCACATGAATAGAAAAAAGAAAGTATGCTCATCAAATGCTCACAGAACTGTGACAAAAACCTAGCACTCGTTAACTTCCAAAGGAAGTCTCAATAAGCTCTCAAGCGATTTATCACTCGGATCACATTCTGTCACCAAGATGAAATTCAATTAGGAAATGAAAAGTGAAAGGATACTTTCTTAAACACCAGCATCTGTTTGATAGTCTCTCATTGGCTCTCGTTGGTAACCTCTGATTGGCTCTTAAAGCAGGAAGGATGAACTGACTCTCAACCCCTCCTGGGCAGCTTAACCATTTACAAAGCTTGGGGGTGAGAGCGGAGGTTCAGCGCCGCCTCAAATGGTGGCAGTGACCCAAAGTGGTCACTAGATGGCAGTGATACTTCATATTTTTCTTCATTTGTCAGTCTCAGTGTGTCAATCTTCCTTAAGCACTGTAAAGATTTGCTTTTCAAATTCAGTTTGGGGTCCTTCAGGGTTTGTCTCAAATAGCTGCTAATGAGAAAATAATATTATTTATGGACAATAATTTATTGTTCCATAAACATATTTCTTTTTTGTTTGTTTGTTTTGTTTGTTTGTTTTTTGTTTTTTGTTTGGTTGGTTGGTTGGTTGGTTTTTCGAGACAGGGTTTCTCTGTGTAGCCCTGGCTGTCCTGGAACTCACTCTGTAGACCAGGCTGGCCTCTAATTCAGATATCTGCCTGCCTCTGCCTCCCAAGTGCTGGGACTAAAGGCGTGCTTCACCACACCCGGCTTTTCTTGTTATTTCTTTAGTTTGCTAAAGCACTTTGGGGTCCTTTAAGTAAGGACACAGGACATTTGCTGTCTGCTAAATTGTTACGGAAAAGAATTGAAGTATTCTAAGTTGTCTCTAATTGGAAATTTGAATGTGTAATAAGCTGTCTCCTCTTAACAACATGAGCATATAAATTCACAGGGAGAAAGAGTCTTGAAAAAAATCTATCCTGTGTATTTTTATTCCGTTAAAAAAAAAAAAGAAACAAACAAACAAAATTGACAAATAGGGAGCGACTCTATTTTTAAAGATTCTATGGGAGGAAACCGTCCGTGAGGAAGTTGCTCCTATTCCAAGTCCCCCTGGTGAAGCGTAATCCCATTTCCTTTAGGACGGGCTGCCAGTGGATGAAGGCCATCTGCAGATATGGACTGTACCACCCTGGCCTCCTGGGCTGTGCATCTGAAACTCCCAGTCGGAGGGGAGCGAGCAAGCTCAGGCAAACCAACAGTTCCAGGGCTGTCAGAGAAAGAAGTTCTCATTGAAAGCCTGACGCACAGAGACGTGAGTGCGCACGTGCCTGGGCTTATGTGCGTGTGCGCACGTGCCTGGGCTTATGTGCATGTGCGCACGTGCCTGGGCTTATGTGCATGTGCGCACGTGCCTGGGAGTGTTCAACTAAGGAAAACAATCCATGAATTCTAAAAAGAACAAGGGGCATACAAGGCAGGGTTTGAAGTAAGGAAAGGGAAAATGGTATAATTATAATCTCAAAAACTGATACAAATATTTTTTCAAGATGTCCATCCAAATTATGTTTGATTATAATACAAGTAAAAACTGATTTACCAATCTTCACATAGAACTGCAGAGGAAGCTGAAAAACAAGGTCTACTTTTTTTTACTAGATATTTTCTTTATTGACATTTCAAATGTTATCCTAGTTTCCCCTCTGCAAATCCCCTATATCCTTCCCCCAACCCACCCACTCCTGCCTCCTGGCCCTGGCATCCCCGTATACTGGGGCATAGAACCTTGCCAAGACCAAGGGCCTCTTCTCCCATTGATGGCCAACTACGCCATCCTCTGCTACATATCCAGCTAGAGACACAAGTCCCACCATGTGTTTTTATGATTGATGATTTAGTCCCAGAGAGTCCTGGGGGTACTGGTTAGTTCATATTGTTGTTCCTCCTAATATTGTTCATATTGTTATTTATATTGTTGTTGCTGCAAACCCCTTCAGCTCCTTGGGTACTTTCTCTAGCTCCTTCATTGGGGACCCTGTGCTTTGTCCAATGGATGGCTGTGAGCATCCACTTCTGTATTTGCCAGGCACTGGCAGAGCCTCTCAGGAGAGAGCTATATCAGGCTCCTGTCGGCAAAATCTTGTTGGTATCTGCAATAGTGTCTGGGTTCGGTGGTTGTTTATGGGATTGTTTTATGGGTTGTTTATGTCCAGGTGGAACAGTCTCTGGATGGTCATTTTGTTACGAGTTTTGGGGTCTGTTGGCTAGTGACCTATGGTTGCCGTATCTCTTTCCATACTCACAGGGCAGAGACTGGAAGGCAAGGCTCTAACCTTCTTAATGATTATCCATAATAATGCCGCTTATCTAAAGCATAGCCACTTGTGAACATTTACAATGGTACAATCTACATTATTTCCCTTTTTTTCTATATTTCAGCACTTTCCTTAGCCCCATTCCAAGCACTGATAATTTATAATTCTTTTAAAATGCATACTGTTATTTTTCTGATGTATTGATTTTTATTTAATTATATACATTCCTGACCATATGGTTATTTATTTTCCTTACAAAAATATATCATCAAAATAAAGAGATGTCTGAGGTTTCTTCAGTGTTCAAGTCTGCTTGTTTTCTTTCTTTTTTTCCAATTTTAATTCAGTTGTCATAGGATGACTATGCTTTATATACATATACACATACATATATATATGAATAGATCCAACCTTGAACTTCAAAGATAGAACCTTGAAGCAAAGAGAGTACCGAAAAGAGTTAACAGGGAACATTTTAGAATCTACTACTCTGTCTTTAAAACACAAATATTAACAAGCAATAAGGGAGGCAGGGTGTTGAAGTCAAGGCCTGGACCAGACAGTTCCTTGTACCAAGGACTACAGTGCACTGTGTGCTTGTGCCCGCCTTGCCCGCTGGCCCCTCCCTCCTCTCTCTTCTCTACCGTCAAGTCCAGAGTCATCCAATTAGTCTTTGTACGCTGATATCGGGTGAGGTAGGGACCAAGGCTCATACATATTTTTCTTTGTAAGGATGCCTATGTGTACATGGGTATATCAATGAAGGCAAGAGGTCTGCCTCAGGTGTTGTTCCTCGGGTGCCAGCCACATTGCTTTGTTTGTTTGTTTGTTTGGTTGGTTGGTTGGTTGGTTACTTGAGAGGGCATCTTGGCTAGCTAATTAGGCTAGGCTGGCTGGCAAGTAAACCCAGGGAATGTGCTTGTCTCTGCCTCCCAACACTGGGATTACAGACTTATTGTACCATCCCTCACATCCTTATATGGGTTCTGGGAATCAGATTCAAGCTCTCATGCTGGCCCAGCAAGTACTTGACCAACTAAGCCTGCCGGGATGGTGTGGTTTACTGTCTACATGATAAATAATCCCTAAAAACCTCCCATGTCATTTACTTCATTTTGGTGAGCACTGAACTAATCAAATGAAGAATTCAGTGTGTATGGGGAGCTGGAGGTGTTTACTCCATAGGCTGTGATTAGGAGACGCCTGGCTGGAGTGGTCCATACCTTAGAGCTCTGGGTGAACGCCATACCACACAGGAAACAATCGTAGCCTGCCCTGGGAGTGAGGCACAGAGTTAACATATTCAGTGTGCATTGTAACACTTCATCAGCACGCCCTCTGCGGGGCCACTGACCTTTATAACTGCACAGTCATGGCCACCGCCTGACAGGCATGAAAAGAAGACAGACAATGGCCGAGAAAGAGACACACACAGGGGGAGAAAATGCACTCATTCAAGGGATTTACTGGTCAGGGATGTCATGTCTCATGTCCAACTCCAGGATGCATTTGGTGGTGTTTAAGCCATAGCATATGCAACTGAATAAATGTAAGGAGGGGCTGTTATCAACTTGTGGATATAAACATATCCCTAAGAATCAATGACTTTTTGGTGGCGCAGTCTCACAGTGTACAACGTTGTTCTTCGCTATAAGGTTTTAAATCAACGTTTAAAAGCTTTAGATCACTGAAATTGATTAGAATGCCATGAAACCGATTGCCAAGGCAGTGCAGACTCTGGAGATAAGAGCATCATACAGTGGTCTGCAGGCACGGGGGGTGGGGTGGAGAATGAACCTGGGTCCTGGGTTCCTCCTAAAGCGGTTGGGTGTCCTTTGGCCCCTCAAAAGTGACACCTACCTCAAAGTACCTAACAACTTGTTTGGGGGATTTGTTTGTTTGTTTGTTTGGTTGGTTTGGGGGGGAAGGGAGGGACTTCTCCAGATGAACAGCGGCTGAAAGAAGTTAATAGCACTTTAACGGTTACCAGACCCACTATGATTTTAGATGTAAGTCAGCAGAAGAATAAACATAGGATGTGTCTTAAGGCCAACAAAAACTTATTTCTGGTATTGATCACTGGAAAGTCATGCACGTGCTTCTTAAATCACAAGTATGTTTCCAACTTTGACAGTAGCTTCTGCTTCCGAATATAGTAGTAATAATTAAGCAATTTCCTAAGAGCCAAGAACTTTAATCCTCCACAGGATGCCACGGGGGTGTTCAATTTAATGAGAATGTAATTGACCTTCCCTGCTACAAACTCAGCATCGCTCCTGGGCGGTAGCCCGGCTGGTTTATAGAGTAAGAAGACAGTTCGAGCCATCATCACCTGGGACATCGGACAATACTTCCTTGTGAGTCCTTAAGCCTGTATGATTGAAATGACAGTTGCTGGGACTGCGTGGGAAGCACTGGGGAACACTGAGCATGCTAACATAGCCTCAAATCAAAGGTGTCAGGGTGATTATCTAGGAAATTTTTAGTTTGTCACATAAAACAAAGCCAACAAACAAAAACAAACAAACAAACAAAAAAACCCTGTCATTCATGCAGCCTAAGATATTACATAGTCATGTGTTGAGCCCTCTTGGCACACAGCTAAGCTGTTTGGGTATATTTTTAGTTTGTTCTCAGTGTCCCCATTTCTTTTTAAATCACTTTCTTGTGGAGGGAGGGGAGGGGGAGCCACATTTAAATTTAACGGAGACAGCGTTGGCCAGAGCTTTGAGGAACGTGAATGCGTTCATCCCACTCACTTCCTCAGAAGCAGCCTCCGGTGTGAGGTGGGGTTTGAGTCATATTAATTCGTCCCAGACCACACCAAAATTAAGCTGTTCATGTCTGAAACACCTCCCAAGAAAGTCTGGTGTCCTTATAAGGGAGACAGCCTCCATTTCCCACAGTGTGGAGAGTTAAATAAATACTCTCTCACAGTCGATGCAGAGGTAACTTTTTTTTTTTTTTTGATGGATTTAAAAAAAAAAAAAAAAAGCCGTTCTGAGTCCATCACTGTTCCAGCATCCCCATTCAGTGAGGGGCTTTTGTCTCTCTCTCAGTGGGAGCTGCCATTTTAATGGGACCTCCAGCGGGGCCTGGTTTGATGATGTGAAGTAGGCCTGGAAGAATCTAGGAATTTTTTTTTTTATTATTTAGATTTTGGTTAATTTAACCATAGTAGCTTTCAAAAGGACTGAAATGTTAAAGTGAATCCACAGAAAATGTCGCTGAGAAGCGGCTACCAGATAATTTCAGGGACTCCTTTCTGAAGCGCTGTCCTGTGAAAACCAATCTCTTGAGGTTCTAATAGGCATTACGAGTTCCCTGCCCCCAACCCCCAATCTATTTGCAAAGAAGAAAACCGGGAGAAGAATTCATTCTCAGAAATATGCATACGTATACACAGACACAAACACCCGCCCTGAAACCAAATGAAACAGAATCGCTCTTAGCTGACTGGTGAGGCCAAGCCTCGATTTGGATGGCTTTGTGGTAATTCTGGGGTTTCCCTTCTCCCTGAGTCATAGTCACCGCGGTATGTGAAGTACTCTCCCCACCGCGCCACCCCCTCTCCCGAGATCCCGAGTGCCAAAGCTGCACACCACGCACTTGCCCCACAAAAGGATGCCAACCCCCTGGGCACACTTCCCAAACTTTTGAGATAAGACTGATGCTCCAGGGAAGAGAAGACCAGATGGAGCCTGCAGAGCCAAGCCTGCATGCAGCCAGCTCTCCGAGGGCGGTGCTGGTGTGGGCTCTGCCTCCGTGGTCCCTGCGGCCACATGCTGACTGTGCCTGGCAGCTGCTCTCCCAGATGCCAACCGCTGGAATGTGTTTTATGTTCTCGCGCCTCTGCTTGGCCTGCCTGGGGACAGACTCTTACTGGGCCCCGAAAGTGAGATGGTGGGTGGCAGCAGCTGGGGGAACAAAAGGAGATGCCCTCAACACTTGAGAGCTGGTCACCCTTCTGGGAACTGTCTCATTTCCCGGATGCCCTCTTTGTAAGGCTAACAGTCCAAAGTCTCCACCTAGAAAGATTGTTTTAGTATGTGGCTGACTGTGTGGACCTCAGGAGCCCGGGAAATTCATTCACTGTTTCTTGCAAAGAGTTAAGTGCCATCACGTAGAAATGAAAACACACACACACACACACTCACGCACGCGCACGCACTCGCGAGAGAGACGAGAATCATTCTGGATGACTGCAATTATATTGTATCTATCCTTGTTGTGTTCTGATATTTGGATGTCTACACAAATTAATTTGAAATTCAACTTTGTTTTTTCCTATAACCAGCTTGTTAGCAGTAAGACTGGGCGTGGGAAAGATGTAGGCACTTAGACCTACACACAGCAACAGATACAGGAAAAACCTTTAAGGTTTCATGATTTGAGAATCTTTGAGACAGTTTTAAATCATTCAGTTGATAAGATATGATATCATGACGTTGGTGGCTAATCAATTTTATTACTCTGTTTTATTTGGCCAATGTAGATACTCACCGGGTTTTGTTTTGTTCTTCTTGTTGAAATGGTTGGTCCAAAGGTTCCCCAGCCCATCAGTACATCTCTCTTGGTTATGAAACTATCTCCTCAAATTAAAACATTACCTCTTACATGGAGGATGTAAGTGAAATTCATAAAATGCAATAAAGGAAACATACAAGGCCCAGATAATATAAGAAACTTACAAGGCTTAGGAAAGTCATTTAAAAAAAAAAAAAAAAAAAAAAAGGCTATGCCCCACCAGTCCTGAAGTTATATAAGCAGCAAAATCTGCTTTGGAGGGGTTGAGGGGAATTGGACATACACAGATGGACAGTGGTCTGGACATCAACAAGGGCAGGGAGATGTATCCAGCAATGCATTCAAAAGCAAACTTGCAGATGAAAGAGTCAGATGCAGATATTAGCACCGAGCCAATGGACGAAAGCAGCTGACCCCTGTTGTTGAATAAGGGAAGGCTGGGAGAAGTTGAGGAGAAGGGCAACCCTGTAGGAGGACCAGCAGTCTCAAGTAATCTGGATCCCGGAGATCTCTCAAACACTGGACCACCAAACAGACATCTTACGCCAGCTGATATGAGGCCCCCAACACACATACAGTAGAGGACTGTCAGGTGTGTGTTCATTCAGAGATGATGCACCTAACCCTCAAGAGACTGGAGGCCTCAGGGAGTTTAGAAGTCAGGTGGGGTGGGGGTGGGGACATCCATGTGGAGACAGGGGTGGGGAGGAGGTGTGGGATGTGGAGCAGTAAGAGGGTGGATGGGGGGATAAAATATGGATTGTAAAAAAATTAATTAATTTAATAAAAGAAAAAAAGAAAGAAAAGAAAACTTTTCTTTTTTTTTTTTTTTTAAGATTTATTTATTTNTTATNTGTAAGTACACTGTAGCTGTCCTCAGACACTCCAGAAGAGGGAGTCAGATCTTGTTACAGATGGTTGTGAGCCACCATGTGGTTGCTGGGATTTGAACTCCAGACCTTCGGAAGAGCAGTGGGGTGCTCTTACCCACTGAGCCATCTCACCAGCCCAAAAGCAAACTTTTCAATGAAGCAATGGCCATTGAGTCATCTTGCTTCTGTAACTAACCCCAGTAAAATCCATTGGTTTATAATGCTGCCCTTGGGTGGAACTGGGTTTTGGTGTATCTTCAGTGTTCAATCTACGGTAGGTAGATAAGATGATATTTTCTAGTTCTGTCCATTTGCCTGCAAAATTCATGATGTCCTTACTTTTTAATAGCTGAATAGTATTCCACTGTGTAAATTAGCCGCATTTTCTGTATCCATTCTTCAGTTGAGGGACATCTAGGTTGCTTCCAGTTTCTTGCTATCATAAATAAGGCTCCTATGCACATGCCCTTGGGGTATGGCAGAGTATCTTTTGAGAATATGCCCAGGAGCGATATAGCTGGGTCTTCAGGTAGAACTATTTCTGATTTGGGGGGAAACCTGATTGATTTCCAGAGTGGTTGTACTAGTTTGCAGTCCCATCAGCAATGGAGGAGTGTTCCTCTTTCTCCATATCCTTGCCAGCATCTGCTGTCACTTGAGTTTTTGATCTTAGCCATTCTGATTGGTGTGGTCCTCTGACCCTCAAACGTTAAGTACGGAAAGAACTTCCAACTGTTTTCATTTCCGTGCTGCTTATCTTTCCATTTCCTGTGTAAACACACTTGTCTTCAGCATTCATTTTCTCTAAAAACTACCGAATAACGTTTAAGGCAATGCAGAATGCACTCAACATCCTTTTGGCAAGAGCGGGAAGATTTAGGATCACATCACAGATGCTACCTGGCGATGCCTTTTCTGTTGAATGGCTAATCAAGTGATGAGTCACACATTCTTTTCATTCTTAGGTGTGAAGGGCCTGTTTGCGGGACTGATCTCATCCAGAATACCTTATTTAAGGAGTCACACCTGAGGTTGAGCATCTCTGACCAACCATGCCAGCATCACTGGTGCCTCCAGAGCAGCTGTGCCCTCACGCACGGCTCCTACAAGGCTCCTTTCCTCCAGCAGTAGCCTTTTCTTTGCTATAAGGCACACAAAATGGCCAACTTTTAATCCCTTTGCTAAACAAAAGCTTTAAAAAGACAATGTCGCCAAACTCCTTTTATTCCCTATTTTCATTTATTTTTACTGTTAGTGCTCTATTTTATGTGTATGGGTTTTTGTCTGGATGGATGACTGTGCACCACATGCCTGACTGATGCCTAGGGAGGTCAGAGGAAAGGGTGTCCTATAACATGTACGTATGATTACCTAGAGTTAAACTTACAGGTGGTTGTGATCTGTCATGTGGATGCAGGGAACTGAACCTGGGTCCTCTGGAAGAGCAGCCATCTCTCCAGCACTTCATTTCCTGTTTTTAGTTAATGTAATACTTGGGGAAATACTGCAACAAAACCAAAGTTGATGCAACAGTATGCTTTCTTATTTTTCTTCTTCCAGATGATTCTATCATTATTACATTTCCTTATTTTCATCTTTCTTTTTAGAATTGTTGGAAATGAATAATAAAAAAAATCATTCTTAGCATACTGAAATTGCAAGTTGGAAAAAATAAGAGTACTAAAATTTTATAATGCAATGTAGACTGAAAAAGGACCCAAGAGAAGTATAAGGTGATTATAATATTCACCAGATTTTTGGTCCATTGAAGAAAACTGAACATATATTCTCTTGGCCCCTGGAAGGAATAGGGCCTGAAATAACTTTATGAATAGTAATAAATGTAACCAAAATAAAATTGAGTGCAATGATCTTGGTGTATTGAGGGTTAAAGAATGTTTTTGTGTGAGGCCATCCCCTTCACACAGGTTTAGGGTGTGACAGCTAGCTTAATGGAGCGGGTGCTGAATCAATATTTCTTTTTGGACCCTGAAGAATCAACACTAGATGAAAGTAAAGGATTTTTTAGAATAATTCTCAATGGCAAACAATATAATCTTAGAAGTAATTTCAAAATGGCAAGTTGAATTTCATATATATATATATATATATATATATATATATATATATATATTCAATGTCTGGTAACCACAGCAAAATTAATATTGAAGTTAAGTAATTTATGTACCTAAAGTTAGTTAAATGAAATATGCTAATCCTTAAAACTGTCTCCTACACTCAAAAACATTTACTGCATGGCATGTCCAACTAACTACGCAAAGGGCTGTTTTTAGGCAATAAGTGCAGATGTCTTACACCATGTCTGAAATAAGGCTTGGGGTATGGTTTACCAGGCAAAAGCACTTATTACCCAGAATTAACAATCCACATTCAATCCAATCCCATCCCTTGTTCCAGAACCCAAGTAAAAAGCCAGCTGAGATGGCATGTTTCCGCAATCCCATAATTCCCAGGGAAAGACGAGAGGCAGAGATAGAATTGCCTGTAAACTTGTTGGCCAGTTAGCCTGGAATTTGCCTCACAAACAATGCAGCAGACATAAGAAGAGAGACCTTACCTCAATAAGGAGAGGTGGAAAGTGAAAATGACTCCTAAAGTTGTCATCTGACTTGTAGATGTTGGTTTTATTTCCTCAGAGGAAGGGATGAGATGAGAGCTGTACCCAAGCTTTATGAACACATAGCTCGGGCTGACCCCAGACGTTTCTAACTAACCCTAGGCCTAGGTCTGGAAGTTTCTAGCTTCCATACAACCTAATCCTCTGCAAGCCTGGACCTTGAAGGCTTCAGCTTCCAGCCTCCATCTGCAAAACTAGGCCTCAAATGTTCTAGCCTCTGAGACACACTGCTGAATAAACTCACTCTTTCTAGTTCTTTCTGAACTTTGGCTGGATGGTTCAACTCAGCAGTTCTGGCTCAAACGCCTCTCCAAGCTGACCGATTCAATTTGGTTTCTCTTGGCTTCTGACTGAATTGCTCTGCTTGAAAAAAATCTTTTCTGACAGCACAAACTGAACTGCTCTGAACTGAACTGGGCTCAGCTGCATTCAACTGAACTGCACCAAGCTGAACGACCTCTTTCTCCTGGCCCTGCTCCTAATTAGCCTCTCTTTCCTGTCTGTTCTTGTGAGAGTAGGATATATCCTATCTTGAATAAAGATTCTGTCAAATCTTTCTCTGAACCAACACTTTGCCCCTCAATTAGAAGTTATTGTTTGGGATTACAGGTGTGTACTAAGGGTGTGTTTGTGGTGTGTGGTATGTTTGCATTCTAGCCAGATCACACAGGCCTTAGAAGGTCTTTAGATGCGATCCCTTGCCAGAGCAGACATGTTGCTGTATTACAATTATCCTATATAGCATCTGCATCTATGCCATGGCGTGCATGCTTGTATGTGGGCACACACACAGATACTAATTATGAGAAATAAATTTTAAGTGATAAGTGACTGAAGTGAGCATTGTAGGAATGTGCTACTTAAGAACAATGTACATTTTTCCAAGTCTTGGGTCTCTAACTTTGAGAATGGCCTGACTACCACACTACTTATGAAAATTGTGACTTGCAGACAGCGTGCGCCTTCTTTTGACCATGGAATTGGCTTTGCCCCAGAAGAATACTCCTGAGAATTACTGGGACCTTTGGTAGGTGTGACCTAGCATGAGGCTTTGGGTTACTGAGGGATGCTCTCAAGTGGATTACTGCAAAGGAGGGACCCTTCCTCTTTGTCTGTTTGTTCCCTGCCTCCAGAATTAAGCAGTTTTTACTCTCTGTCACCTAATCCCTGCCAGGAATGCTATACTGCCACCGGGAACAAAAACAGTAGGGGCAATCAGGAAACACAAACAAACTTATTCTCTGTATGAATTCGTTATCTGCATTTTATCATCATAGCCATTGCCATTATAGAGACAGGAAGTGGACTACTTCAGTTTTTAAAGGATTTTTTTTTTTAAACAAGCACACCACACCTTTCAAAAGGCAGATTCAGGCCACCCTCTGCAACATCTGGGACCAGGGCACTAAATCTATATGTAGTCTCCGTTTAACTATGCTTGTCAATTTCATTTGTCTTCATAAAGACTGCTTTTATCCATATGAAAAAAATATGACCTTCACAATACCTATAATTTTATATGCTGAAGCTCTTGCCAATGAAGAATAACTGACAACTCTCTGGGTATCTGCTCTCCTATTCCCTATTCAGAAGACTCTAGATAGTCCATCCTGAGTTAGGCCTTATTCAAGGTTAGGATACTATTTACTCATCAAAGTTTTATCTGCTGAGAACAAGGATGGTGGTCTTTATTGTGATGGTTGAGGGACCTTTAAGAAGTGGGACCTAGGAAAAGGGAGTTAGGTCACAGGAAATTCACCTTCAAGAATGGAGTCCACCATCTTACAGACATGGAATGACTAAGTATGATGAGAGTAGATTGTCATAAATCAAGGCCACCCCATGCTTTGGCCTTTCTGTGCACAGTCCTCTCTCTTTCTGATTCTACACCATGTGCTGCTGTAGCAGACAGAAGGAGGAAGTTCACCAGACACAAACAGCATACCATCTTCTTTGAACTTTCCACACCTTCCCTTTATTTCTTATAACAATACAAAGCAGACTAAAACAGGCACCAATCGCCGATGCAAAAATCAATGACTAACTAGCATCACCTCCCAGGAAAACCCTGATCTGTTCAACTTAAATGCAGCTGCTCTCTTTAGTTTGTATCTGGAATGTGTCCCGAAAGGTCATAGAGAAAGGGCTTGCGGTCATCAGTTTAGCAATATTGGAAAGTGGCATAAATTTCAAGAGAGTGTCTTCAAAGAAAATGTCTTCAGGTCTCTAGGGACATACATCCAAAGGGGACTACGGCACTTCAACTTTCTTGGTCCACATACAGTCATAGGCAAGCACCTTGTTCTGCCATGTATCTGTGCAATGGGACTACGTCTTGCAAAAGCATGTGCCCAGATAAGTCTTATTGCTTTGAGTTAAATTTCTCAGGTATTGTAACAGCAGTGGGAAGCTGCAAAGTGAATGTAGATAGAGAGCAGGATCATGTGACACAAAACAGCAACTTCCAAAAAGGCCGGTCCCATTAACAATTTACCCAAAGGAGTAACTTGTGCTAGAAAGATGATTTCCAAGACATTTACAGTAGTAAAATAAAGCATATCAATGGTCACAACACACCTAAAGCCAAGGTGAAGTACACGTGGGGCACCTGATGTTCTCTCAGAATAGTTCATAATTTAACCAACTGTCCACAGCAGGAGCAGGGAGAGTTCTGATAGAGAAGCACCCGCCTCCACACGGCCCTGTGGTCTGAAAGAGTGAAGAGTAAGCATTACTGAGGAAAGTCCTTCAAGTCAGGCACTCAGTGAGGGCAGTGTGGAACTGACAAAAGCCAGTGGAACACCACTTTGGTGTTTGCTGTAACGGTGGTATGCCAACCATCTTGATCGCAAATTCTCCACATCAATTACTCTGCCCTTGAGGCTAACAAGGGGATGAGAAGACACTTGCTGGGTTTATCTGCTTGCCCCAAAACAGAGGTCTGGGTCACCTCCAAGATCCAAAGAAAGGTCCAGCAACCTCTCTCGGTACCCGCAGTAGCCTCCTCTAAGGCTGAGACTGACAATAATTCTGATGGCTGCCTAAACTTGCTTCTAAAATGTGGTGACAATAAAGTAGTCACTTAGCCCAAACTCCAAAACACCAAAAACGTTCCAGTTGTCATAAACAATCACTGTAAAAGATCAATATTAAAGTGATTTTAAGTCATCCGTGTTATACTTCAGAGCACGTTAAGTACACTCAACATCATATATTAATTTTAAGTCAATACATCCGTGTAAGCTGCTTCACATATATGACGCATGTTGCACTTATGTATCAATAATAGATATTTGTGCTGCACGTTCACTTTTTAGAGGCTTTCTTTTTTGCTCTCTAAAGGATTCCTCGAGGGCAAAAAACCATATTTATCATATTTTATTGTTTATTGTGTTTATTGTTCTTATTCAAGCTCCTAACACAGTACCTAGTACATAGTAGGTATTCAAAAAATGTTAGCTGAGTTGACAGCCCCTTTGTAAAAACAAGTAACAGTATGATTGTCTATAGTCAGAGATGGTATCAAAGGTGATAAGTTTATAATAAAAATTTAAGTTCTTTATCTCCAAAATTCTTGGGGTTTTACTAAAATGTGTATTAGCCATATTTATTTTTATATGTTTTAATCGAAATACAGTTGCTTTGCCCCTCCCTTTCCTGACTCTAACCCCTTCCAGGTACCTTCCTATCAACCCTTTCCATGCCCCTTTTCGCCCATCAGTTAGTAGTTGCCGGTTGCTCTTTATATAGGGGTGGACCCTGTGAAACTTCCCACTTCCCATGCTCAGATTCCCACTGATATTGCCATTGCCCCTTTTTTGCTTATATAGTCATTTCCAGGAGAGAATGTTTTATTGCAGACTCGATGATATTCTGGCTCTTGCAATCTTTCTGCCTCTTTCTGTTGGTGTTCCCTGAGCCATAAGATATAGGAGCTATGAACTTATTGTATCCGGTGGGGCTGGGCAGCCCCATGATCCATTGATCTCTGAGTCGTGTCCTGCTGTGGTTTTCTGTGATTGTCTCCATCTTCTGTAAAAAGAAGCTTCGGGCAGGAGAGGGTGGGTGGGTGGGGGAGCAAAGGGGAGGAGGAAGGGCGAATATGGGATGGGGGGGTGGAGAAGATAACCTGGAAGTGGGATATCATTTGAAATGTAAACGAATGGAATGATTAATAATAATAATAATAATAATAATATCTTCTTTGATAAGCGGTGGTAGCTACACTTCTCTGTGGGCATAAGGAAAATATTAGAATGTAGTAAAAAATGGTGCTCATCTAGCAGGATGACAGAAGATGGTTCTTTTCTAAACTCTGCGACCTCACTACTCTGGGACTGTAGTTAGGTCTTCAATATCAGGAATATTTTACCTCCTGTTGAGTGGGCCATAAGTCAAACTGCTCATTGCCACCAATATGTGAGTGCTATTTCTTGAACCTTTATGAATAGCTTGACATGCTGGTCATTATTATGGTCCAGGGGTGTTGGAACTGGTTAGGGCTGTTTAATTGTCTCCCACCTTGGGAGCTTGCATAGTATTTTCTTGTACCATTAAGACTAGACCGTGGGAAAGAGGGTTTTTGTTTAGATCCAGCTAGAATCATCTGAGTCTTGTATCCTAAGTGTGTGGTGTCTTCGGAAATAAAAGCTCACCCTCAACCTTTGAGTGACAACCAAGGCCTACGTGGATGGTCTAGACTGTTTCAGGACTTGGACTCGCCTGACCAACCATTCTAAAGGAAATTTCTCGTGCCCAGTACTGTAAGTTTTGTTACTCTATGGCTCTTGTGGGAGGATCATCAGCCAAAGTGTGTGTGTGTGTGCGCGCACACACACATGCATATATGATGTAATATATGCATGCATAAATGTGTATACATATATATGCATTGCATATTAGGTAAATATAAAATAATACGCTTTCTTAAAGCATTATCTAACAGCCTTATGTTGCTTGTCCCGCGTCATTCTTCTCCATCTGTACTAACCGCCTTCCCTCCACCTTCCCATTTAAACTGTATTTTTTAATGGAAACATCTTTTAAACTCTTTGCCCTTAGTCGTATTACAGAAATAGTTTAAAACCGAAAGGGAAATGATCCTTGATTAAATGAGAGAATGCTTCATGAGTAAACTTTGCTCTGTGCGTTGAGGTATGGGTGAATACCTGGGGAAGCCTGAACTCTTAGAAATGATTCCTACCAGTGATAAACAGAGAAAAAAAGCCCCTTGTCGGTAGAGGTTACCCACTCTGTCTTTCACTCCAGACCTACAACAGCACAGAGTCTCTCACACTGAGCCTTCTCTCAGGAAGAGCTTTCAGAAGTGCCAGATTTTCCCACACATGCCATGCTGTGCTGCACTCCAAGGGCCAGAGATGTCTTCAGCAGATCAAGACGGGGAAAAAAAAAAAAAAAAAAAAAAACAGGCTGGAGCAGCTCATAGAGAAATGCACCAAGCAAACCTCAAACATGAGCCTGGGTTTCGTGCACTACCCACACCCCTCGACCACAGGGAACATTTTGTAGTTCTTACAAACCACCTCACCTCAACTTCATTCTTAATTCCAGTTTACCCATCCCCCTACACACACACACACACACACACACACACACACACACACACACACACAGAGCTGATCATTCACAGAACCACAAGTGTTCTGGATCGCAATTTGTTCTGTGGTGCCTCATTCTATCCTTATGAATAGAACTTACAGCTAAATTTCCTAAATCCTTTAACTGAGTGACATATCGCTTCCTAGAGGCTTGATCTCTGAAGCCTGTTTCAAACGGTGATTCTCACCAGCTCCAAATTTCCTTGCTCCCACAGAAAGAACACAGTCTCTTACCATGAGATCATTAGGAAGCATTCAAACTATGCATGCCCTTACACTTCTGGCCTAAATTACAGAAGAAATGGTTTCTTCTAAATTTCATGAGCAAGAAATATATTATATTAGTAAGTTCACTGATAGTCACTGAAGGACTATTTATGCTCTAACAGCAAACATGTATCATATACTATATGCTGGACGGTTTACAAGGAATATCACTTTTCACCCATACTACAGGCCCAGATTCTACTGCTACCTTAACTTAGCGCATCCTTTTTTAATAACCAGGGCATCTAGTGGTTAAGTAACTCACTCACGGTCACATAGCATAGTCACTGGAAAAGCTAGAACCCAATCTTAGATACTCTGACTGGCATCCATGATCAAAAACCACACATTCGGCCACTTTCTACCCTACTTGTTTCCCTGTATCACAAAATTATTTCTTCCACTCCCAAAGATCAGCTCAACAAAGCAGAGAAAAAGGAGACACTTGGTGAAAAGGCAGACCCCTACACATCCATCATCCCAGATCTGAAACATATATCAAGAAGGATAGTGTCTGAGCGAGACGGAAATAAAAATGAACAGAGTGTTGTCCGTGTACACGCACTAAGCAGATGCCCACATACAGTTATCATCCAAAATATGGCAGCATGTAGTTATTTCAGTATGTATGAATCTAAAGCAAAGCTCTACATTCCAACAAGCGCTAGGAGATTTCTGACCTATGCTCACTCCTACCAGTTTAAACAGTCCTGCTACTTAGCCACCAGTATAGTGCCCAGCCTACAAACCAGTAGGCTCCTCAGGAAGCCTAAGAAAGGTAACCAGATATTGAAAACCCACACAGGGTCTCTCCCTTACTCATTTGGGAGTTTCTCATGGGAACCAGTATCTCCTCCCTCCTTTTTAAAGGGCTCTACTGTCCTTCCTCTTCTCTCCTGCCCTTTGCCTGCCTTTTATTTAATTTTTATCTACACCCTTGCAAAACATGAAAATATTATGGGATTCAAAAGCTCTGTAGTTTTGTGACAAGAAGGTGATCCGAAGTTCCTTCAATCCTCCAAGACCAGGCTAATGTCCTCTGTACCATGACTTACTCTCCATCCCTTTCAGAACCTGAGTCAGAGGAAACCAGAAGCCATATTCGTTGAAGAGGGAAGTCTGAACCTCCAGCACCATCCTTCATAGAGAGCTGTGTGCCAACGCTTGGTCTAGTCCAGAAAGCTCAGAGCTGGAAGTTCAAGTTCTGGCTATTCCCAACTGGCAGCTGACATTGAGCCCTCCTCTTAACCTCTCTAAGCCTTAGCATCCTATTACTAAAATGAGTAGGGACTCAGTGGGGTTGAGACACTCTTACAAGTGTACCTTCCACAGTTCCTCCTTGTCACCCCAGGAATGGGGGCTGTTAGCATTTATGACTGCTGACATCTAAACCAGCATGAGATTTGGAGGATAAACTACAAATTGCACAAGACTTAGTAGCCATTCCAATGTTTTAAAGATTTTTTTTTCCAACATATTCAATTTCAGGTGACACGTGGCAGTTTCATGAAAAGCAACTATTAAAGGATAATTCTGCAACTTTTTTGGTCATTATATTGTTTGGTGTACTTTAGCTTATTAGTAGAATAAATGTGAAGCATCTTGTTTTAGTTACTGAAGAAGAGAAGCTGTTCAAAGAAAATTCTTAAAAATTGCCAATTTCCATCTATCCAAGATATCCATTTTTATGGACTAACTGAGTCAGGCCATGAAATTTTGCTGAATTTGAGCCCTGACTCCTTTCAGGGAGCTTGTGTGTAGTCATGAACATCAACCAAAAGGTCACCTGAAATTAGGATTGCTTGACCACCTCAGCAGTCTCTCCCTTCCATCCCTATCTCCAGTGGACCACACACAACTTACCCTCTACACTTTCTAACCCCCACTCCCTGATGTATCCCAGCCTCCAACTCCAGCAGGCAGCCATTCCCTGAGAATTCCCAGCCCCCTCTGGCCAGCGAAGCACGAAGCCTCTCTTCACTTGTCCCCGACTACATCTACTCCAAATACAGCCACGTATTCTTATCCTGGCTCTGGAGGAGACAACCTACCTCCCCCTTCTCTGCCCCCATCTCTAGCAAAAAAACTCAGATCTTCTCCAACTGTTCTCTCCATCCCCATCATGTCACCCTCCAACTCTTGCAGGTATTCTCTGTGAACTTGACAGCCAAAGCTACCAGAGAAGCAAGTAGAGCAGGGAAGAAGTTAAAAGACCTTTAGCTCTCCACTCTCCCCCCCCTTCCTTCTCTATCAAGTGCCCCAGTCTATTCCTAGCTCTATAGTGGACTACCTCTTGGGGGCTCTCCTCATTCTCTTTTTCCATCCCCAGGAAACTAAGCAGGCCCAAGTGGAATTCTCTGCATTCCTCTTACTGTAGACCTCTGCAGAACTCCCAGACCATGCCAATACCTGGAAACGCATTTTATCCAGAACCCCCAGTAACCATACTTATCCAGATCCTAGGAGAAATTGTTATCAGGCAACTTATGGCTACCACACTCTCCTAAGAACAGAAAGGGCAACAGAAACCAATGAACAGAGAACCCAGCCAACAAAGACAAGACCACATATCAGGATCTAGATCAGTGGTTCTCAACCTTCCTAATGCTGCACCTTTGCTACAGTTCCTCATGTTGTGGTAAACCTCTCCAACCATGAAATTATTTCATGGCTACTTCATAGCCATAATTTAGAAATTGTTATGAATTATAATGTAAGCATCTGATATGCACGATATCTGATACATGATCCTTGTGGAAAGAGACCCGAAACGGGTCATGATCGACAGGTTGAGAACCACTGGCCTTCCCAAACCCAGATGCCTAGATGCCAGCATGAAAACACAGTCAGTAACAACCAGGACAATCCATCTTCACTACAGACAACCAACCCTAACAAAGTAAGTACTGGAACATGGCTGAAGCACAAAACAAATACTTTAAAATGAATATCATAGAGGTGCTAAAACAGAAATGAATAAATCCCTTAAAGAAATCTATGAAAACACAAATAGTAGAAGGAAATGAACGAACAGTTCAAGGCTGTTTTTTTATTTATTAATCACTTTATTGTTTACATTTCAAATAATATCCGCCTTCCCAGTTTCCCCTCCACTAACCTTCCAACCCCTACCTCCACCCCTCTTCTTTGCCTCTAAGAGGGTGCTCATGGACTCACCCACCCACTCCCACCTCACCCCTCTAGTATTCCCCTTCTCTGGGGCATCAAGCCTCCACAGGACCAAGTGCCTCCCATCCCACTGATGCCAGATGAGGCAGGTGAGTGCCTTCTCTTGGGCTCCTCTTTTTCCGTTGTTTTTGCCCTATTCTGATGTGTTAGTTTTTGTTTTATCTTATATTAATTTGCTATTATCTCTTGGAAGTCTGTTTCTTTCCTAGTGAAAACCACAAAAGGGTGGATCTGGATAGGAGGGGGAATGGGGAGCTACGGGGAGGAGTAGAGGGAAGGGAAACCATAATCAGGACATATTTTGTACCAAAAAAAATCTATTTCCAGTAAATAAAATAAGAAAGAAAAAAAGAAATCATTGCTGCTTGAATGTGCTGGTTTTCTGCAGGTTGGGATGACCTTTGATTTGGAAATTAAACTTATTATTTTTCTCTTGGAATCTGCTAGTCACTGTTTTCCTGCTCTCTTCACCCCCCTAAAATTCTCTTCCTTGTGAGTCTACATGCTAATACAGTAGAAGTGAGTCAGGATGCCTGATGCTTACTGTGCGTCCTCTACCCCAGCATTTCAAAGTCCACCTCTTCCAGTACGGACTGGTTAGGGGCAGAGTTGTGGGAAAGCAGAGACAACGTCAGCATCTGACTCTACGGAGCTTACAGGGAATGTTAACCACATGCCTGACATAGCTGATACGAAACAAAAGTCCGTCAAATAAAAAATAAATTAGAGCCCTTTAAGCGTCTTACCATGATTTAGTAAGATAAATGCCTTCAGCAGCTGTTCCTACCACCAACTCTTCAACTGACTCCAAGTATTTAAAAGAGTCTGTTCAGCTAGTTAGACACCTCTCCACGACACCAGTAGCAGCCATACTGGAATCTGTCTTTCTTTTGCTTTTCTGATAGGAAGAGAACAAGCATGTATGTGGACACCCAGGGTGACTTTGAAGGACTTTTAAAAATGGAAATTATAATTACCAGCTATCACTTGCTGAGGACTAACTAGATGTCTCATATATTATGGCCTTCATGTCAGTGCTGTCTGTTTATTTCCATTGACAGATCTGGGGAGCTGGGGCTTATAGACTTAAAGGAATTTCTCCCAAGGTGGTATAACTAATATATGAAGATGCTAAGTGTTTTTGACAGCAGAGCCCTGTTGATTGACAGGATACTTTTGGCATTTTCTTCTCCCAAGGAAGAGAGAAGAGTGTTTCCTAGAAAAAAAAAAAAGTTAGTTACTCATAGCTGTTTAAAGATGGCCCAGTTCAGGCCAGAGGTAATTCATTATTTATTATTTACTCTTTCTAACTGAAAGTAACTTTGGGATCAATTCAGGAGATTAGACTACACATTTATTTTTGGAGGCTGATAATCAAATCCTGGACTTGGTGAAGGAAATACTATAGTCCTAAGAATTCTATTATACATATAAATATAAGATATATAATAAATATCTATTATTATATATTATATGAATTATATTGTATATTATATATGCACACTATATGTATGTATATATCCACCATCTTTGAAGATACTCAACTGCTCACATTGCCTGCTCCCCAGTTTTTTGAGAAAGCCATGGGCCAGGACATAGCCTCTTCTTGTGTGTTAAGTGTGTCAAGCTTCCTATATAGGTGATAAATCTTCAAACCAAACCCATTAAGGCTTAAACCAGAACACGGACACCAAAACAAGGTGTTTGTCCCTCTTAGAGACAGAGACATTCTACACCTGTCTAACCAGCAGTATAACTGGTCTCCCAGAAGCTTGGCATGAGGTTTGAGTCTGAAGACTCAGAAAGAGGGAGGGGTTAATGCAATGCACGAAAGCTACATGGAGAAAGGCAGACAGCGATTAAAACAAAACAAAACAAAACAAACCTCACCTTTCCAGAGGAGATTTATCAGACAGGAGACAAGACACGGCTCGAGACTCCAAGACTAAGGCTGACACCTGCTAGGAAGAAGAATTTCTCAATGACAGTGAAGAGGACACAGCAGCATTGTCACCTTCAGATCTTTGGGTGATGCTCTCTACCCTGGCACCTTGAGTACGAACAGGTGAATCAGGGTAGCACATCCTGGCCACAGTGGTCCCTTAAGTGCTTTCAAGGCATATGAAGTCTACAGAGAAGCTGCAGCAAGATTGCTCAAAGATATTGAGGTGAGTGGCCATTAGGCGCCCCAAGGACTTTTTAGTATATTAAGATAAAATCCACATGCTGCACTAGGTCTTGATTAGACAGTTAAAAGAACTAGATGCCTTGAATGTCCAAATGTGATCCACAAAGGCTTGTATTACCTGGGATTTGGGCTTTGTGTTAGCAAAATGAAGCTGAAGAGTCCCAGATACAGTCATGGAAATGACTTAGACTCTCTCACGCTTCTCACTCATTTCCTTCCTCATCAGCCTGCTGCTTCCTGCCACTCCAGCCTTCCTCTTTTCCCCAATCCCTGACTCTCCATACCCTGATGACGGGTGTGCTGGGTTTCTTTGGCTTGGTTTTCTAGTGGTGAAACATTGATAACTAGGGGCTAGTCCATTCACTCCTCCACCCAGCTTTGTCCTGCTTCTCACAAATGGACTCAAAGACGGACTCAAAACAGCACATAGGCTTGATGAAAACAGAGGGATAAAAAAAAAAAAAAAAGAATCCGTAGTTTACAGTATGCAAGTTTCTAGGTAAAAGCACAGTATATTACAAACATGGACGTCACTTCTCAAGCATAATATCATTCCTAACATTGTCTACAATGTTAGAAAGTCCCTAAGGAGGGAATACACCACCTGTGGGTTATGATGTAAAATAGCTGATATAGCACGGGGAAAGAATGAAAAGGCTTCTTGCCCCCAACACTGTCATAAACAGTCATCGGCTGAATCATCCCAGCAGGAAAGCGCATATGCTTAGGTGACATGGTCGGGCACCATAGGCGTGGTGGCCTCTATCAGAATGGCTGAGTAGCCCTGAGGCTCTCAAAGGCACAAAGCACAGGGGCTGCGAGCCCTGCTGCCCCCTCCTACTTGTATGATGCTATTCCCATGATTCCAGTGTAGGATGTTTTAAAATGCACCATCTTTGTGTGGAAATAATCAAATAAAACAAACAAATAATTCCATACATTCATCAGGAAGGGATTTCATCTTTGTAAAACATGGACCACTGTGATGCCTTGAATAACCGCAGCTACCAACTAGGGCATGAGTGCCCAGATCGGTATCCCAGAAGGCCTGGGCCAGGGATGCATTTAACACATCTCACAGTGGCTATTGTCCACAATGAAATGTGAGGATTGCCCACAAATATTGTAGCTTCCTATTTAAAAAATAGGAGGAAATGCTTCATGATTAGCATGTATTATGTTCCTCCAAGTAATCGAGGAGATTGAAATGAATCACTAGGGACATTTCTTGTTTTGTTTGTGGAGTCTTGGGTTCTTATTTTGTTTCCTGAAGAGGAAGGTAAAGTAGGCAAATTATTTAAGAGGAAATCATATATGATAAAGATCTCAAGAAGTGAGTCACACATTTCCTCTAGGGGGAGGTCACCTGGGTAGGATTTACACATATTTGCCATCTGGTTAAGCCTCTTTTGTGGTATCCTCCAAACAGAATCTTAGAAGGAAGGATTACTTTGTTGGGAAATTAAAACAAAACAGCTTCCAAAATATCATATATCCTTTCCCACACACATAATGCGCACACACACACACACACACACACACAAAACTATTTAGGTAAATTCACTTGATGATACCTTGTACCCCAACATATTTTCCTAAAAGCCTCTTTGGATTCAGTTGGCTCATAACAGTTAATGCCCAAATACTACGACAGCTACAGTCTAATAGCATATCTTGTTATATTTTGTTAAACAGCCATTTATTCAGACTGTCTTATACACTATCACAGAAACGTACAAAGTCCAGTCAAACTCGAGACTTTACCTCCCCCTTCAAAAAAAAAAAAAAATCCAGGAATAGACACTGCTCTAGAATTGCTTGACATTTGATACCATAACACTTCCCAGCATCTCTGTTCAAGTCTGCAAGCTCACTCAACTCTGCTTTAGTCTTCAGTCTTTACCGTTGGGTTACACTCGCCATTTGAAGTTCCTGTGACGGCTTGTACTGCCTTTGATCGTCTTCGGTCCTGCCCAGTAGTGGACCTCTGGTGTCTCCTACATCAAATGGTCTAACTAGTGCCAAACCCAAAGGAGTTAGCATCTTCTAGAAGTCATTGGGTCCCTCAGGAGGAAGAACCTAAAGGTAAAGACGACTAGCCAAGACAGATACAGTTCCTTCCTTTCTGTCTTTTGAGGTCTCCATAACCCAGCATGACTCCACTGGAACTGGGAGAAAACACCAGATGGGAATGCACACATGTATTTCCCCTAAATGAAGACCTTTCACAAAGGACACACATGTGCTATTAAAAGTGGTATGGTCTCAGGTTAAAGATGTTGCTCAATGCTAAAGAACTCACCCGTCCGTCATGTGCAAAGTTCGATGGGGTGGGCGTGTGAATCTCAAAGCTCAAAGGCATCGGCGCGTAAAAGGTGGCTGTGGATACTACAGACTGCCAGTTACGATCCTCTCCTTCTACTCATTGGCTTAGTTTGTTCTTGAAACTCATGTCGGTGTGTTACCTATGTATTAGTTTCTGAGTCAGTCAGGTGTTGGCTTTGACAGCTAATGACGTGCATTATCACAACTGTCTAACCCAATTAGAGGATGTTCTTTCTTAGGCAGGGAGTAGGGGAGTTGGGAAAAGGTACTTCAGAGCTGTGTGCTGCCAATAAGATGTCATTAGAGACATCCGTCCACACTGCTGTCCCTAGCACCTTGCTTTATAGCTTGTGATGGAGATCCGGAATCTGTCTGCTTGCCCTTTAGGTTCTTTCCTACGTGTCCACCACATAATTTTATTTTCCATCCTATTAGTAAGAACTCAGCAGCAAGGGGGAAAATTAGAAATAAAAAATTTTAGATAAGCAGTTTATCTTTCCCCATTCTATCTTCAAAGGAGAGAGAGGGGGGAAGGGGAGGGGAGGGGA
>NC_034591.1:48519-63497 GCF_900095145.1 Mus pahari
TAGGGAACTTTCGGAATAGCATTTGAAATGTAAATAAAGAAAATAATAATAATAAAAAAATGTTAAAAAAAAAAGAAAGAAAGAAAAGAAAAGAAAAGAAAACAAAGTTCTTAAAGCTGATGTTTCTCTCCTCCTAACTGTATCATTTTGACTACTATAGCGTTAAGGACGGCTTCTCCCCTGCCGAACACACAGCCCACTGCAGAGACAGCTTGGATGCAGTTTCTACAGTAAAGGAAGGCTTTGGGTCTTATGGCAAGAGACTAGGCTCAACCTACTAGGTAAAGGACAGACAGACAGCAATCAGACCTCCACGAAGGTGGGGGTCCTCTCAACCAAGAGCCTGAAGACTGCGGGAAGTTCCCTGAGCTTGTTGGGGAAGGGGGTGGGCGGGTGAGGCGTGGTACCCATGGGGATGGATGGGTCTGGACAGACTGGGAACATCTTGCCTGCAGAGTAGTTTCTCTACTTTGAGACATCTGTGCCGAGTCATCACAAATGCTGCTTGGAAGGGGGTATCTTTAAAAACAAACTGGAAGTCCTCTGTCCGCAAGCTGCAGGCTGAGTGCGCTCCTGCTCCTTGGCCTGCCATAGACTCCCAGCCCTGCAGACTTCCTGTGAAGCTAGTCAGGACTGAAGATCTTTCCTTCAGATCCTCTTCTCTG
Source organism: Mus pahari (assembly GCF_900095145.1). Classification (NCBI taxonomy): domain Eukaryota; kingdom Metazoa; phylum Chordata; class Mammalia; order Rodentia; family Muridae; genus Mus; species Mus pahari. Next base: position 49,185 of record NC_034591.1, read on the forward strand.
TCAGCTGTGGCTGCGGCAGTAAATCTTCAGAGAAGGCTCCTTCAGCAAGCTCTCTTCTGAACTCTGCCCTGCAGATCTTCGCAGGCACTTCTGCATTCTGCCATGTGATAACTTTCCCCCTCTGAGACCGCTGTTTTTCCTCACCCTCAGGCAGGCCTCTCACTTTCCTTAACGAACTCTTTCTCTGGCCCCACTCCAAAGGGTGTGCTCCAGCCATCAAACACTTCCCCTTTTGTCTTATCACAACTCCAACAGGCCAGATAAGGTCAGGGGGAGGGAAGGGACCAGCAGAGTGGGAGCAAGGAAGAGGTCTTCCAGGTTCAGCTGCAGTGCAGGCAGGTAAAAGCGAGGGGTGGAGAGAGGACCCCTTATGCTCAGGGGCACAGATCACATGACCTCTCTCCATCCCTCACAGCCCCTCCTTGGGAAGTTTCAGAACACTTAACCTGCATGGAAATCACTTTTGGTTGCTTTGAAAACAGGGGGATAGACTAAATCAGACAACAAGATCCAGTATGGCACAGACAGCAGGGCATTAAATAGTTAATTTTTAGCCAACCCAAAAAGAATTTCCATCATGTGCAGGCAGTCAGCTGCTATTGTAGGTCACCAAGACACAACGCATTATTTCTAGAGTTTGTGGAAAACATTAGGCAGCTCTAATAAAGTCAATGGCATTTCCTTCCTCTACTGAAACATGACTTCACTAAATCCCCGTTGAAAGTTTTTTTTTCCCCTTTCTAAACATTTCTCTTCATCTGCACAGTATGTCAATAAAAGAAGTTAAAAGTTAAAATGCCTAGTGAAATTTTATCAGGCATGAAATGGCATTCAAACCAGAGTTGCCACCCTGTCTTAGATGGGTGAAAACTGACCCAAACTTGGGGGGGGGGTTTATAACAGATTTCAGCTCTTGCAGCCACTGAGGGGAAAATCATTCCAAAGAGGCATTCCATGAAACCCAGGCTCTGTGAACTGTTGGAATTCTTGTACAAGGTACATCACTTCCAGAAACCTCTGAATTCTAGGAGGCCACCATTCTGGTCTCTTTGCGCCCTGACGTGTTTGCACTGCACAGCCTTTATTTGTGTAGTGTGTCCCGAACTCATGAGACGCTGCAGAGAGCAACCCTGAGAAGCTGTTACCTGCAGTTAACAGAGGGAGAACGCAGGAGACTCTCTGTTCATTATCGTAGAAAAGGGCTTTGGGTGTTACATGTAGACCTAGAAAGAAAGGCCTTTTAAAATGTTTTTGTGGTTTTAAGTGTTTTGAGACAATTTTGCTACATAGCTCAGGTTTGCCTCCAACTCAAGATCCTCCTGCCTCAGCCTCCTGAACTGATTAACAGCATGCATCACTGTCCTGGGGCTCCAGAAATACTGGAACAAAAGAATGCAAACAGGGGGAAGAAGCATCCTTCTTTGCATAGGTTTAATAAATTACTAAGGGTGCCATCCTTGCATTGCTGACATCTTGTCTTCATAGGAACTAGACTAGAAAGAAAACCACTCAATGTCTGTGGATATTTCCCAGCCTTAATGTTGTAAAATACTGTACTCCTTTATTAACAGGCTGTTGACCCTACTAGTAGTCCTCAATGGACTACTAGAATCAAGAATTATTACATCAGAGAGCACAGACAGATCAGACAATCTGGCTACACAACATATTCAGAACTTCCAAGGGATTTATTAATCAGAGCAAGGCATTTTAGGCCTTAGCCTGGCTCACAGAACCAAAAGCAGTCACCCAGCCTGTAGAACAGGACTTTGCTATACAAGTAGTCACCCCTGTTCATGTCTTTGTTCTCTATGCCCTTCGTTACCTGTAGTAATCTGTAGACAGAAAGTATTGAATAGAAAATTCAAAAAAATTCATACATTTGTTCTATTTTATTTGTAGTCGTTGTGGCTGATCGCTAGTGCCTAATTTGTAAGTTAAGTTTTATCATAGGTATTATATAGAGGGCACACATAATCTATCCAGTCCATAACTGGATAAGCCAAGGTGCAGGCTTGTGCATAGAACCCCAGAGTAGGCAGCCGAGATTTACAGATACACGTAATGTTGATCAGCCTGTCCACCAGACCCAAACCAAGAAACAAGCAGACAGTTCTAGCACTGGGAAATTTAGAAACATGAGGAAGAGGAGACCTTTGGATGGAGTCATTGTTAAAAGTGTGAAGCCACACAGTAAGGACAGGAGCCAAGATGGATACGCTGTAACAGCAAAGAATATGCAGCGGTTTGAGTCATCCCTCTCGGAAAAAGACTGTTGCTGCTCCCAAATCTGTTCCGCTTTGTTTGTTTGTTTGTTTTTGCTTTTGTTTTTGATGATTTATTTTTTAATCATGCGTGCATGTGTTTGTCTTTGTGTGGCTATATACATGTGAGTGTCAGTGCATGTAGAGAGGTCGGAGATTTTCAGATCCCCTAGAGATGCAGTTAAAGATGGTTATGAGCCTTGTGACATGGATTCTGGGAAACGATCTTAGATCTTCTAGAAGTTCTCTACATGCTCTTATCCTCTGAGGCATCTCTCCAGCTGCATATGTATGCAACACACACACACACACACACACACACACACACACACACACACACACACCAGAGTCACTTAAAAATTCAGTGTAAAACTTCTGAACATCCATCTCAGCACTCCAAATCAACTTGCCTTCTGTGGTGGATTCAATATTTTTTTTTCCTATCCTCAGATCATTGTTTTACTGATTGACTGATGGAGGTTCAGTTAATTGATTCTCATCATTAAATCTAATGCATTTTGTGGCTTTTAAGGGTATTATCAATTGAAGAATACACTCCCCTTTGGTCCGATAGATTGATTTAAAAACCTCTATCTTGCATCTGCCTTTCAATACCACCATCATATCTGGCATTTCTTGCATTATAAAGTGTCAAATGGGGTTTAAATACCCCCATTCCTAGATGGGATACACAGATAGAATAATTAATCACTCTTCAACATAAAGTAGGTTATCCAGAAGTGTAGCCTCTTGAGCAAGTGCACTGTGGATGTCAGTCACAGTGATATCATCAGAACTTCCATAACGAACTGGCGAGTGATACAATTCCCACATTAACAGGGAAAAACAAAATTGTAGAAGTTGCCAATATGGTCAAAAAGTATGAAGTGTGTATATTTTTCCATTCATTGAAGGAACATTTATTGGGTGCTTAGTATTGATAACCTGAATGATTGACATGCGTATCATGTGTGTAGAGTCCAAAGGTTGACACTGAGTGCCTGCCCCCATTGTACTCTGCCTGTGTTTGTTGTAGTTTTGCATTTGTTGTTTGTTTGTTTGTTTTGCTGGCTTTTGGAGGGGTGTGAGGTATGTTGTTTGCTGGAAACAGAGTCTCTCAGTGACCCTGGGGTTCTCCGGATCAATTTAACTGTCCGGCCAGTGAGGTTCAGGGTTCCCCTGTCTTCACCTTCCCAGCTTTAGGATGTAGGTATGGGCCACCATGCCTGGGGTTTTACATGGGTGATGGAGATCTGAATCCAGGTCCTTCTGCTCCTGTGCCAACCATTTTACTAGCTGAATAGTGTGTGTGTGTGTTTGTGTGTGTGTGTATGTGTGTGTGTGCATGCACACACACACATACACACACACACTGGAGTCTTTCCAGCTCCCTGAGAGCTTATATCCAAGGAAGATGTATACAGCTTTCTTGACAAATTCAAACCCCATATTATATGCATGTATCCACATATTTAACTCTTTCATGCTTAGCACATAGAGACACTACACCCTCCCTCCCCTATACTTGCTCAACTGGTTATTTCCAGTTATTTTAACTATCTATCACAAAACTGAGAACTCTGACTTACTGAAGAGGCAAGCCATGTCACCAGCTCATGTTCTCTTAGATTTTTCTCAGTCCCAGCAAGCTTGGTGTTCTCATTTCTAACACAGCTGTTCAATAATCTCATTATCTTACTGAGAAACAAAAAAGGTTCCAACAGCAAGGGAGGTGTTGAAAGTGAAACATAGAATGCATTAGGCCCTTTAGTCCAAGCACAAACACTACAGTCCCTGAGTCACTAGGTGATTCTACGTTATGTCCAGCATATTCTACTAGGACATGCACAATTCAGTGGAGAAAAGCATTTCCTCTAAACATTGATATTTTATGGCCTTCTTCCAATAATATTGGGAACTATGAGATATTCTTATGGAAAAACACTCTTCTTATGGTAAGACTCTCGCTTACCACTAAATGCCTCATTTTCAAATTTTAGGATTCTATGGTTTTGAAAGAAAAGTATGGATTAGGGGGTGAATTAGGATGAACTAGGAGATGGCTCAGTGGATAAGAGCATTTGCTGTACAAGTGTGGGCCCTGAGATCAGATCTCCATCACCTCATTAAAAGCCCCTCACAGTGGCACTTTTCTGTCACCTACTAAGGAGCAGAAACAGGAGAACCCAGGGACTTGCTGGCCAGAAAGTCTAATCAGAACAGTGAGCTCCTGGTTCAGTAAGTCCCTGTCTCAAAAACTAAGGTGGAGCCTGACTGAGGAAAACGCCCACCATCTGGCTCTGACCTCTAGTCACATACACACAAGTTCAGAAACCAGTACACGAACATGCAGATGCCGCACATTCGCACACAAAAAGAAAAGCATAAATTGGCTGATAATAATAGAATATACTATTCTATTATTGGATAATAATAATAAAGTGATGAATAAATAACTCATAATTATTTTCAGCAATTGAAACATTTTTTTTGTTGTTCTAAAAACAATACTTTTGGGAACAGAGGGGAGAGTCTTTTCATTCAGAAACAGAGGGTGGGGGTCTGTTTTCCCTGAGGGTCAAATTTCCCTGAGTTGTGATATAAACATTCACATGACCTTTCTTTCTTCATCTAATTCAAGAGTGTTGGTGGGAGTGACTGTACTTTTCAGGAAGCTCCAAAGACTTAAACATAGCTTGTTGCCGCTTAAAATGCCATCTGTACACCCTGCTTATAAAGCCATTGGAGGGAGGAGACACTCAGGAATGAAGAAACGGTGTGAAAACAAGGTCACTTGACAGTCTCAAAAGCAGAGCTGCTCTGTCATTCCACCTACCTGTCCCCATGGGGCTGGGAACCATGAATGTAACCTCGGAGAGAAGGTCACTTTGTGGACATGGAATGACACGAGTCATGGGTCCCTTTGCAAGACAATATGAAAGGAAGGGCTTATAAAACTCTTTAGACTCCTTCAGGCTTGGTAGCAACTAGTGCATATTACTATAGAAAGTGAACGGATGCTTTGAGGATGTATATGAGTGTCCAAAGTGTAAAAAAAAAAATTCTCCAATATTTCCACATTTATCTATTAAAATGTGGAACTTGCTATCAAAACTGAAGAGGAGTTGAAGTCTTCCACTGTCTGACTCCCAGCCTCACTATAAAGTTACAGTAATGAACTCAGTGTGGCATGTACGTAGACACAAACACAGAAGACTGAGAAGTAGACCCATCGTCAATGGAGAAAATGTCATTACACATGGTACTGGTGAATGACAGAGATGAATCGTGGTTAAAGTACATGCCAGGCATGCATGACAACCTGAGTTCAACTCCCTGAGCCAACGGGATAAGGAGAAAACTTAGAAAATATGTCCTCTGACCTCCATATACATACTGTGGTTCATTTACATGTATGTGCACATGTATACACACACATACACACACACACACACACACACCACCACCACCACCACCACCACCACCATTATCATAAAGAAAATAAATTTAGTGACACATGGAAAGTGAGATTCTATATGCAAAAAGAACCAGTCTTTTGAGCACCCAATATACAATTACCGAATCTTGATTGAGAAATCCTCTTCCTTTATAGAAAGAGTTACCTGTAGGAGTAGAAAGACTTCGAGCTATATCTACCAATATTTTAACATTACAGATGAGAAGCCTGGGTTCAATGGAAGTAATTGGGCTCCGGATACTCACTGCATCAGTTAGATATCCGACTTGCAGTTTGTACAGATCTTTCTCCCTGGGCACCTGCTTCCAAAGCAAGTATCTCCAGCTACTGAACACAAGGGAGAACCTGAACATCACAGACTCTTGCTTCTGGCTCTGTGGCCATTTTAGCACCTTTCAAGCTATCAATTGCTAATAGCTCTTAAGGAGTTGGGGATGGGACTTTGTGCCCACCTCCTCTCTCCATGATGGAATTTTGCCTGGCTTGAGCTTCCTCAAGTCTTTCATATGCTATCACAAGTGCTATGATTTCATATGCTCAACTGCCCTGCTATATAAGGGTTGTCAGAGGTAGTAATCTATGAATATAATCCTAAGTCATTAAGAAATGGTTTAGTAGATGTCCATTTAGCTGAGTAATAGTAGTAGATTCTCCTCTAGGGCCTATAACCTGTTTAGCCACAAGTTCTTGGTCCCCCAAACAGTGCAAGGAATGAGTTTCAACTTGTAGAGTGGGCCTTGACTCCAATCAGAAGAGAATTGTTTGCACCAATGATATTCTTACCATCACTGCACCAGTGAGCACTGCTCTCCAGGCTGCTCACTGTTGTTCACAGCTGGGTAAGATGAGTGATTCTTTTTAGCCTCTGGTGGCACCCAGAGCACCTTCCAGCACTATAAAGTCTAGTTAGCCTGAATGAAGCCTCCAGCTTGATTTCTCTGTTTTATGCCTCAAGTGTAGCATCTTCAGCAACAGGGCTTTACCATAAAGTTCTGGAGGATAACCAAGAGCAATGGCAATATCCTGTAATGTTGGGGGGGGGTCAGTGGGACCTTACTGGGCAATTATATTTTAATTTTAGAATAACAGCACATCACATTTTTTAGTTTCATGAAATATTTGGAACATTCTTACAACAGAAATTTTTTTTTGTGAACCCAATAAGTGCCAAAATATGTAGAGTTCTCACCTATAACAGTCAACCTCCGGCAAGTAATCAATAAACAAAATGATCACCACTGCCATACATCAACATTAACTTGTTGGCCATTTGTCTACTGACATCATTGCTCCTCACCTAGGATCTGAATAGCTGTGATTAAAGCCTCTGATGGCGTAAATAAGCATGGTAATGATCAGGAGAAATTTAATCCCTCTAAACAGCTGCAGAAAACCACACTTTCCAGAAAGACAATGCACAGTCCCATGTCAGAGGGACAGAAGTTCAAATCCCTCTCCTAACAGCTATGTGGCTGGATTCTCTTCCCCTGCATTCTTATTTTACCTCCATAAAATAAGGGTCTATTAAGTTTTGAAAAGGTTAAATGTAATAAGGAAAAAAAACTCTGATCACTTCCTAGAATGTAGTTTTACAGATCATAAGTGGTTTTCTATGGATAAGCTGTCATTCCCAATACGCATTGCTTAAACAAATGAGCAAAGGCAGACTGATGAGAGTCTTGAATGCCAAAACGAGGGGACCATTGCTATCTAGAATTTAAAGCTACATCAGGCAACCTCCTCCCACATTCTCACTAACTTCATTAGAAACTGTATGCATTATGTGGCAGAAGATGGCCTAATTGGCCATCACTGGGAAGAGAGGCCCCTTGGTCTTGCAAACTTTATATGACCCAGCACAAGGGAACACCTGGGCCAAGTAGTGGGAGTGGGTGGGTAGGGGAGCAAAGGTGGGGGTGGGGGTATAGGGAACTTTCGGGATAGCATTTGAAATGTAAATAAAGAAAACAATAATAAAAAAATTTTTTAAAAGAAATACCAAAAAAAAAAAATGAAAGAAATAAACTGTATGCATGTCATTCCCTATAAGTTCAAGCATGTATGCCAAATGACTTCTTCTTCAGACCAACCTTGACAAAGTGGACAATGAACAGCGAAGCCCTCTCCACGATCCAGATTTGTGGAATATGAGAAATGGAAAAGCCCACAAGTGACCAGATCGAAATCCAGGAGCCAGCACGAACCCTGATCTGAAACCACCAAGAATCTATACAATGGACATAACAGCATGCAGACACGTAGATTCAACGGGTCAACCACGGTTCCTGCTTGGAAGAACTACTCCAGATCTCTTCCTTCTTCAGAACTTTCCTGAAGTTCTATGGCACGCAGGCCCTTACAGGGTGCTCTCTCTCACACCCCTAGTATTCAGAAGCTTACAACATAAAATAAAATGAAAAAAACTAGTTGTTCAGGAGAACGCTGCTCAGAAAACGTTTTGCTTTTGTTTCTAACCAGAACCCGTTAGGCAGTTGACCCTTGGGATTCAGTCCTTACTCCACCTTACCCTTAACCCGTGCAGGCTGCAAGGGTCACCAGTCCCCAGTTCGCACCTTTGCCACTTGCAGATGCGTGTGTTATCGGCTCCTGCTGTTTGGTGAGGTTCACATGCTTCTAATCTTTTTACAACCAGTTCTGGCTGTTATCTGGGCTCCTTGTCGTCCTTGTCTATTGTACATGAGGGACAATTTCCATCTTCTTCCCTGGTGACTAGAAAAGCAATATAATTATTCAACAGCAGCCTGTAATCTCCTGCCAGAGAAGGTTTTAATTGGACCTTTTATTTTGTGGTGGAGTGTGTGTGTATGTGTGTGTGTGTGCAAGTCAGAGAACTACTTGAAGAAGCTGTTTTTTCTTCCTTCATGTTGCTAGGCTTGGAAACAGTTCCCCTATTTCCCAAGTCATCTTGCTATCCCCTAAAGCTTTTCCTTAAATAAAGCTAGGGTCCTACAAATGCTGGTCAAATGCTCAAACACGAAACTATATCTCTCTCCTCTCTTCTTTCCTGTTTGTTCATAGATGAGGTCCTGCAAGTGTCTCAGGCTGACCTTAAACTCATGCTGTGGCCCAGGCAGGCCTTGAATTTACAACCCTCCTGCCTTAGTTCCTGAGTAACTGGAATGACAGGCTGTGACACCAGATCCAAGTTAAAGCTGTATTCTTATCCCATGACCTGAGCTGAATACCAAAAAGGGCCCAGACCACCTTCTGGCACTAACAGAATGCCTGAAGAGGATGATACTAATGCCTTCAGAATTATTGTTTTAATTGGACATCCTAGGCTTTTTTTGTTTTGTGTTTTTGTTTTGTAACCTTTACTCTTATAATCTTTCCACCCTTACTATTCTGGTCCTGCTCTGTGTAGCTTTAGAGTACCTGATGTCACCAAACCCATATCTAGTCACAGGAGACCATAGGGTACTAGACAAAAGCAATGGACTTGGAGTTACCTGAAGTAAGTATACATCCAGTATTTGCTATTAACTGGCTGTAACCTTGACACATCAATTAACTGCTCTGGACTTTAGAGTCCTCTGAGAAGCATCTAGAAAACAGGCAGGCCCCATGACCTCATACACTTAACTCCTCCACTTCAGCAACATCCACTCTCAGAGCGATGGCATCCTGAATGTTTCTGCCCATCTAAGGGTGAACAGCCTTTGCTTTACTTCAATTTTTTTGACAGCTGACGACTCAAATTCTTTCTTACTGGCTCTGTGTGACTTAGCTTAAAAACAGCAGAAAGGATTTCTGTCATCACTGAATTGTAGAAACAGAGTCACTAACCTAACTCTAATTAGAACTATTTTCTATGTACTTAAAATATTATATATGTAAAATTTCCCTAGGTCATACAAATGTAACATATAATATAAAATATAATAATATAGTTTTTAGATAGCTTATGAAATTATCTAGTGGGGCCAGGCATAGAAAAACATGGCATTAATCCCAGCACTCAAGAGGGTCAAGGCAGGAGGATCTCTGTGAGTTTGAGGCCATTCTAGTCCACACAAGAGTTCCAGAAGAACCAGAACTACACAGAAAGACCATGTTTCAATTATTATTAATAATAATAATAATAATAATAATAACAAGAACAACAACAATACTCCAGAATGGTTTTGTTTTCTTAAAAAGCAGAGACAAAGAATGACAGGGGATATTAACTATAAGCCAAATTCTCTTCAGAGAAACCTCATGATTTTTTTATATATATGTGTGTGTTTACATGTGTGCACATATACACAGAGTATATACACTGTATATTATATATACACTACACACACCCAAAAAAAATCCTGGTGTATTATGTTCATGGAAACACAAAAATAATTTCCAGATGAGACTTTGAAGAATCCCTCAGTCATCCCTGAGTCAGCCTGAGTTGCTTCCTCATTGTCATTTAGAAAAGAGCTGGGTCCCTATAGCAACAGAGCTCAGGGTTTCCAGGAAACTCCCTGAGGGTCCTGGCAGGAGCTGTAAGATAGGAGTTACCTACAACTTGGGTCTTAATCCTCCCATTATCAGATGTCTACAGCCAGGGTGAGAGCCAGCTCACCACTATGACAAGCAGAAAGTGGTCAAAATTGTTAGTGGCCACGAGCCACACCCAAATATGGACCAACAGCCTCCTTCCCTACCCCTACCACCATGCCAGTGCATGTAGAAGGAAGGAGGCTGGGCTGCCTTTGAATAGGAACTAGTTCCATCTAGGACAGTGGTTCTCAACCTTCCTAATACTTTGACCCTTTAATATAGTTCCTCATTTTGTGGTGATCCCCAACTATCTCATTGCTACTTCATAATTGTAATTTTGCTACTGTTAGGAATCATAATATAATATAATATATGATATGATGTGATGTGATGTGATATGATATGATATGATATGATATGATATGATATGATATACACGATATCTGGTATGCAATTCCCAAAGGGGTTGAGACCTACAGATTGAGAACAGCTTATCTAGGAAGAAGCCGTCCATGGCTTTGATACTACTTTACTTCTAACGTGTTTATGTCACAGACTAAACCTTGGATGATGGGGAATAACACTTGTGTTTTCTCCAGCTGCACTACATAAACCGTGTCACAGCCTCCTGTCCCACTGCAGCACTTGAGTAACCATCCCATCCATTCACAACACCCGGCTGCTGCAGTTCATTTCCTTATCATGGTGAAACCAGTTCTACCCACTCACCATCACCCTCAGGAAACAGGCAACATCTTCAGCATTCTCTACCCAGTCTCCTCCACAGTCTTCATCACTTCACTCTATAGTCTTCTTCCCCCTCTGGTGTTAGGACTCCATCTGCACTCAGCCTTTCACTTAGATCTACACAGAAAGTGCTGCTCCAAGCCCAGGCTCGCCCTTCTCAGTTCTTCTCATGTTTGTCCACGTGGTTAGTTTACATTTGCCCTATTTAGTAAATAGACAGATAAAACCTTACCAAAACCTTCAAAATACAATTCATAAAATATTCATAGAAAAGTAGTGTTTGTTCATTTGCAACATTTTTTACTACTAAGAACATCTAACTTTTTAACAATTGAGTAATTTACCTTAACTTTTACCTATTTTTCATTTTATAGTTTCTTAAATGTATATTTGACTTAGAAGAGTGATTTATTTATCATACATGGGGTAATGCTTTTCTTTCCATCATATTGCCTCCTTGTTGTGTGTGGTTATTTGTTTGTTTTGTGACAGGATCTCTCAGCATAGACCAGACTGGTCTTGAACTCACAGAGATCCACCTGCTTCTGCCTCCTAAGTGCTGGGATTAAAAGCATGGGCCACCATTCTCAGTTTTTTTTTTAAGATACCATGTCAGTATATAGAGCTTTTATTTACAATAAAGAGCCTGCCACTAGTTAAATTTCACACACACACACACACACACACACACACACACACACACACACACACAATCCTTATGATAGGTAGTATACGGCATTATGAGGTTGTACTGATAATTAGTAATTATTTGGTAATTTTCATATTTACAAGAGCTGAGATGCACAGTCTGCCCACATGTTCATCAATGTATAAACAGATAAGGAAAATGTGATTATATAGACAATTGGTCATTATTTAGCCACAAAAACAAAACAAGACGAAAATGGCCTCATCGTTTGTAACAAAATAGAGGGCACTGGGGGCATTGTTTCAACCAGGCACAGAGAGTCAAATACCACAGCATTTTCTGATATGTAGAACAACAATAACAATAACAACAAAAGGATTTCATAGTAAAAGAAGCTGGAATAGTCATAAGTAGAGGCTAGGAAGGGAGAAGAGAGGAGACCTAGAGGGAGGTAAATACAGAGTGGCAAACACAGTTGGATGGAAGGAAGGAATCAAAAAGCTCAACTGTGAAGACTCACAATAGCCGACTGTATACGTATGACGTTCTTATGAAGTGAGATGGGTGCAATTGAAAGGCTACCAACCTAGAAACAAGGAAATCCATTACTTTGATTTTATTATATTGCACCAGTGTATACAAGTATGAACACATCACATTATGCCCCATTCTTGCCTACAGTTATTAAGCAGAAAACAACTTAATGACTTTAAAGAAACCATTGCTAATTCCTAATGCATAGGTAAATGGTTACAAGAGCCCAACTCCGGTTAAGTAGCCATAGATCTCTCTCAACTAGACGTAGGTACAAAATGAAACACTGCTGAGTTGGATGGAATACAAAACCCAGATTCAAGTGATGGCATCACAGACTGTCTTCTTGTGAGCTCCTCCTTCCTTGTAAATACAATAGTTTCAAAAGCAACAAATGAAAAATGGAAGAAGAGGGGGAAAGCTTCATCAGTGTTATTTCATCTCTCTCTGAAGATTACTATTCTATATTAAAAGGCCTAAGAGATTTAACCAAACACCATGTCCCCTCTGTTCTAGAAGTACACAGGAAAAAAAACTATTCTATACTTTGTCTGGACTGGAAAGTCAAATTCTATGGTTACCTACTTGTTTGCAGCTTGTACTTGAGTCAGAACTCCAAAACCCATTGTCTAAGAGCACCAGAACTCCTCTCAGCACATGCCTGGTTCACTTAGCTGAATATTTAGGGACATTTCTATCCCAACAACTATCAGGCCATGGATGGTATTCAGACGAGAACAGGAAGGGAGTAAGCGACTGGACACTGTCTTCAATTTCCTGATATACAATTCATTACATAGTTTATTCAACTGAAGTATATAGTCCAATAGGTTTTAGTATGTTCACGGATAGATGCAAGTATACAGTGCAACCACTATGGAGAATCTGCTAAAACTAAGAATAGATCTACAGAATGACCCAGCTATAACACTTCTTGGCAGATGCCCAAAGGACTCAACATCCACACTTGCTCAGCCATGATTATTGCCACTCTAGTCACAATAGCTAGGAAATGGAAACAACCAAAATGTCTTTGAACTGATTACTAGCTTATGAAAGCATGCTACACACATACACAATGAAATTCTATTCAACTGTAAAAGAAAATAAAATCATGAAATTTTCAGATAAACAGTGGAACTGGAAAAATGTTATACAAAGGTCACCCAGATTCAGATAAATACCACCTCTCTCTTATTTGTGGACTCTGGCTCTGGCTTCTTAGAAATAGTATATAACGCAGAAGAACCACATAAACCAAAAATGAAACAAGGAACTATAGGAGGGAAGCGGGAAAGTAGCTCTAGAATGGGGAGAGCAGGACACAGGTGTTATGAAGGGGAACATGGGGAAATGAGGGGTGTTATTTGACTGGGAGCGGGGATGGAAGGGCAAAGAGAGAGGGAAGAAGGAGGGGGAAGTAACACTGGATGTTTGAATAGGCTACAGGGAGACATATTACTTGTATCTACTTAAATGCAATGAATTTGAGATGGAATGAGGAGAGGGGGGAGAAATGATGTAAACATAATATGAAATTCTCAAAAAAAATTTTTTAAGTGTATATCTATGTAATGAGGTGGGCGGTGTCCTTGGAGGGAAGAGAAGAGTGCGCCAAGAAAGTCAGAAGACGCCCATGCTCCAAACCAGGTGGGTGGGCTAATGGACTTTACATCATCCTTTAGAGGTGACCATACAGGGAGTATTCCTGGTGGTGAGTTGGAAGAAGTGGGAGAAGATGTCGCTGCTTCCCCTTGCTTCTGCTCAGCAGACACGTTGGAGTTCACTTAGAACTTTTCAGTCTACCTGGAAAGGAAAATCTCCTTTGACGAGTTCAAAAGGCAGCGAGAGGAGAGAAATACCCAAGAAAAGAAAATTCTTGGGGGAAAAGGAAAATCGTTACTCAAAGAAAAAGTAATGAATCTAAAGTCTAACAGGAAGTAACTCTGCTAACTCCCAGGACAAAGATGCCAATAAAGGAGAAACATCAGAGAAGTAAGTCAGTTCACAAAATCTTTTGTTTCCATGCTTGGAGAGACAGAAGGAAGAAGAAGAAGAAGAAGAAGAAGAAGAAGAAGAAGAAGAAGAAGAAGAAGAAGAAGAAGAAGAAGAAGAAGAAGAAGAAGAAGAAGAAGAAGAGG
>NC_034591.1:63537-65896 GCF_900095145.1 Mus pahari
AGGAGGAGGAAGAAGAAGAGGAGGAGGGAGAGGGAGAGGAGGAGGAAGAGGAGGAGGAGGAAGAGGAGGGGGAGGAAGAAGAAGGGGAGGAAGAGGAGGGGGAGGAGGAGGAAAAAAGAAGAGGAGGAGAAGGAAGAAGAGGAAAAGGTGGTGGAAGAAGAGGAAGAGGAAGGGGAGGAAGGAAAGGAAGGAAGGGGAGGAAGGAAGGAGAGGAAGGAGAGAAAGGAAGGAAAGGAAGGAGAGGAAGAGGAAGGAGAAGAGGAGGACGAAGATGGGGACAAGGAGGACGAGGAGAAAACACCTGAGCAAACCACTGCAGGTGACATATTTGTGTCAGAAATGGCTCTCAACCCTAAAACAAACAAACAAAAAATGATGAAAGAGAAGAGGCTTCTCTGAGATGAACTGCCCAGTGTCCTGAAAGGTCTCAAGGGTGAAGCCAATACTTGCTTTGTTGCAGAGAACAAGAAGAGGCAATATTGATGTGCATGCAAATCATGAGAATGGCTTCTGAGCCATTCTCTACACTTGCCGTGGAGTATGAGGACCAAAGTGGCACGGAGACATCATTGTAGTATTAGTTGATTACTGCACACTTAAATTACAGTGATACAGAAGAGTGGGTCAGGTTGGCAGAAATGTCTCTGGAACAAGATGATGTTAAGCAGGCTATTTTCTCCTATACAAGTGCTCTTAAATACGAGCCTACTAACATCAGTTACCTGTGGAAGGGGTCAAACATTTATGAGCAGATGGATGATCATAAAAGAGCCATAGGCAGTAGTTATAAGCATATTTTAAATCTTTGCCTCCATCTGATGGGGAACATTTTATGCAGTTGGTTACAGACAAAGCCATGAGTGTAAAGCCATGATACGAAGCCAATGATAGTACTTCAACTATAAACATAATTGAAGAAACTTTCTCAAAGCACCAAGGCTTATCCTCCATGGAAGACATTAACATAGCAGCTGAATTATATATTTCCAACAGGCAGCATAGCAAAACTTTGGAGGTAATCACAGATTTTCTTTTTCTGAAATTATCCTAGAAAAGGAAACATTAGAAGAAGCTACCTCAGAAGAAAATAAAGGTTGTAGTTACCTCCAGAAGAGGAAGAGGAGGGGGTGGGGAAGAAAGGAGAGAGAGCCTACAGGTGACTCGTCAAAATGTCCAGCTGGGCAGGTGCACAAGAGTAAGAGAAACAGGAAAAGAAACTGTACCAACTGACAATTCTTACTACTATATACTTTTATTGCCTGTTTTTATAGCTTTTTATGGTTACTTGGCATCTGTTGAAAGGGTCTACAGATTAGGAAAGCCAGGGCATAGTTGGCAGTAATGCTGAACACAAGTGATGCCTACTGTTCCCAGGTAGTGAGTCTTTTCAATCTTGTTTGGGGAGGTTAAGGTAAAAATACTCATTGATGTGGTTTTCATCCCTAGAGATTCTTTGACAGTCATGTCTTCTCTTTTCCCATGTATTTTATTAAGTGACAGATATGTTTTTAGAGAAAGCATCAAGAAAAAAATTTCTCACTGTAAAGAAAAAAGTCCATTCTTGAATTTGGAAATTCAAAAAGCATTGGGATTAAAGAAGAGGTAAATCTTTGGGAGAAAAAAATCAGAGGCTTAAGAGTTGAGGTTCCCAGCAAGTTAGTGGCTTGGTGGGAAGGGTAATGGTGGGAGAAAGTGTTTTCCCACTGTGGGAGACTGGGGAAGGGCCTGGAGATGGGACTTCTGACTCTAGTCAGAAGCAGAAGGATGTAGGCGTGACTAAGCTCATAACTGATCCTGACACCAGGGCCTTTAGCTGTCCTGGACTGAGCTATGTGAAAGATGAAGGTCTGCAGAAGCCTGCCTTCCACACACACAAACACACTCACTCATACACACACTCTATTACACGCATACACACACATACACACACCAAACTCACTAACGCATATCAATATGCTCTCATGAATATACACACAACAGCACACGCTAACATGGTCACACTCACTGTCACTCACATGCTGGCACACACTTGCACTCAGTCCCAAACACCCAGTCACATGTCATCATTCTCACACTCACACACACTAACAGGCCCACACACACATACACACACACTATCATTAGCCCACTCGCTTCCAACAGACACATACATACACTCTCACACATACAACCCCTCACACACACTCAAATGCACTATGCACTTGGAATATGCACAAGACACCTGTACACACACTCAACAAAACACACGTACACAGGTACACCCATATACATTTTCACTTATACATGCCCACAAACTCACACAAACTTATTTTTTTATTATTATTTTCTTTATTTATATTTCAAATGCTATCCCAAAAGT
>NC_034591.1:66797-68191 GCF_900095145.1 Mus pahari
CTCTCTCTCTCTCTCTTCTTCAACTCTCTGCTTAAGCATCAGAGTGAGTCTTCCTGGCCATCTTTGGCAAACACCCTAGGCTTTCCTTGTGCTCACCCTCCTTGTCTCCCCATGTTTCTGAAACACTTACCTGATGCTATCATCACATCTTGATTCTCTGCATTCAGAGAGCCGTGGTTTTCTTGTCCCTGCTCTTGTGATTTTAGTGTTTTCTTCACTGCCCTATGTCTACGATTAGAACAGTAGCTGGGCTCTTACATACAAGGACTGAAAAACTGTTGATTGAATATAAGAATGAATGAATCAATGAATGAATGAATCAATGAATGAATGAATCTCAATCCCTCTTTCTTGACAGCTGTGTAAGCCTCCATGGAAACCAGTCATTCCCTTACAGAAAGAGTGAAGAAGACAACACTGAATGTATCAAGGAAAACAGTGTCTGTTATCTTTACTCTGATTTGAGTCAGAACTAGTCTGAACAAGTTGGCAGAAAGAAGACTGGAGAAATTAAGTTTAACAACAATTTTTTAAAAAAAAAATACACCTGATATATACCTAAGTTTGGGGACATGAGAGATCTGCCTACTAGTAATCCTTTAACATTTAAAGTTGTATGTATATTTCATTACGCTCTCATAAATTTACTTTTAAATTTTCACATAATATATTTTTATCATATTTCCCCTCTTAAGTTTTTAATAAATGTATGTATATATGTATTCAACAGCAACTTTTGTCAAACACTTTATCTTTGCACATCTCCAGGCCACTGTGTACAGATTAACTCTCTATTTGTTCTGGATCTAGAGCATATTGCTTGTATGAATCAAACCCCAATTGTCTTTAGTTTATTTCTGTTCGTTTTTTAACTATGTTCAAAATAATATCTCAGTAAACCTCTTGATTCACACAAAAACAGAATTGTCCAGCCAGCGAGGAGTATTCCTCACCAGACGGCCCTGGCTAGCTGGGACCTTGCTATCTGGTGCTGTGGGGCCTCTGTCTCCTGCACGCTGGGCAGACATGCAGCAACACACCTAGCTAGAAGTGGTTTGATGAAGGTGAGGTGAGAGTACATCGTCACACTTGTGAACGAGAGGTAGAGCTACCACGGCAGAAGAGGAACAGATCCGTTCCCAAGGAGGCCTTAGAGGAAGGAAAGGCTCTCAGTCTACATGGTCAGAATAGGAGTTAGCTGCCTGTGTGGGAAGATGGGAGAGTCTTGGCCGCTGAAAGCAGGCAAAAAATACTCATGGGCTCATAGGTCTGTGTTGACAAGGCGGACAAATCCCTTGTCAGTCCCTTTTCTCTTAGAATGCGATGTGGACAAGCTGTAATTTCAACTTTTTTTTCTTTATTATTGAGGGGTGTGTGTGTGTGTGTGTGTGTGT
>NC_034591.1:69293-72406 GCF_900095145.1 Mus pahari
ACACACACACACACACACACACCAAGAAGGGGTTAGGAAATGAGAGAGAACACACTGTGTTCAGCACATTATCTATAAAGAGTAAGAATCTACAAATTTTCTGCTCTGTAGGCTCTATGTGTCCTCTGTAAAAGGTTTCTTCTCTGTGGTGGCAAAAGCCACCTTAGGCAATACCCAAGTGAATGAATAGGACTGGGTTCTGCTGAAATTTTAATGGGGGACACTTAATTGGAATTTTATGTAGTTTTCACTGACATGAAATGACCCCCTTTTTATCTATCTATCTATCTACCCATTAAAAATATAATAAGCTTGCTTAGTTTGCAGGCTGTGCAAAGACAGGTATTAAACCAACTGACTTTCCCCCTCCCTGTTTTCAATCCCTGCTTTAAATTTACACCTAGAAAACAACATTTCAGCCTACAGAAAGGTTTTCTGTAGCAACAAAGCTCTTCCCACTATAAAGAAAAGTTTCACAAGGGGCTCACTCTTATTCCCTGAGCCAAACTGTATGAAACTCCATCTTTAAAGGTGGCCTTTCCTCTAGTTGGGAGTGGTTCTTCCAGAATAAAGTGGCTCCATGCTTAAAAGAGAAACTCAAGGCTTAAGATAGCCCTTAAGACAGGAACACTGTAATTTATATAATGGGTACTTCCCCTCCCCCCCCCATCTCTTCTCATAAGGACTTAAAAAAATATTGGCATCTGGTCTTAGTCAAGGGTGCTAAATGTGATGTTATGGGGGGGGGGTACCAGAGGCGTGGCCAGCCCTTGAGAAATCTAAACTTAATTCTGTGTTCTTTCTTGGAGAACACAGTTCAGCCCTTCTTGGGTTAGAAGTCAGGCTTAGATGGGTAGAACCTACCTAGAGACTCTAGCTCTGTAAGACAGGTCCACTACATCTGTTAAAACCCAGTAAGTTTACACAGCTCATGCCATAGACTTCCTTTATTACTGATGCATCAGTTCTACGGAATAATTGGACCTTTACAATCATGAGAACTCATAAATTATCTTGTCCAATGGCCATGCATCAAAGTTCTAGGTTAGTATAGATCCCCGGACTGAATCCAAAATTCATTGTAGATTAGGTGATTTAGAAAGAGCATCTAATTAGTGGCAGAGTCTGTGTCTGCCTAGGGCCTGTTCTCTCAAACATGATACCTTCTTACTGTGTCCTGTGAAGGCAGAAGGGAGGATCAAGGCTCCTGGACCAGGATCCTGCCTGGGGCTTGCTTACCACATAGCAGTCTAGGAGAATTAGTGAGCTCAGGCCAGTAAGAAACCCTGTCTCAAAAAATAACAGGGTGGAGGGAAACTGAGGAAGATGTGGAGGGTTAACCTCTGGAGACCGCACACATGTGCATACAGACCCTCACCTGTACTCTCTCCCATATAAACATATACACACATGTACACACCCATGTGTACATATTAACTTTCAAAAAGTGATCATAGACAAGTGTCCCTCCCAGATGAAAGAGCTCATTCCAGGTTCCCAGGGTCACCATTTCCATCATTTTTTCAGACAGCACATATTGCACTTAACATCCAATAAAGCATTTCATCACAGACCATCTCATAAATTTATAGACCCTTCCAAAAGTGGGCAAGAAAATACATACCCACACAAAAAAAAGTTTAAGCATCATCAAATATTGCTCATCATCATTATCACCACCATCACCATCATCATCATCACCACCACCATCATCATCATCACCACCACCATCATCATCACCACCACCATCATCATCACCATCATCACCACCATCACCATCATCATCACCACCACCATCATCATCATCACCATCATCATCATTTTGTTTTGGGGGGACAGGATTGCTCTGGGTAGCCCTGGGTTTCAAGGAACTCACTCTGTGTACCAGGCTGGCCTCAAACTCACTGAGATCTACCTTCTGGGATTAAAGGCCTGTGCCACCACCATCTGGCTAAGTATTGCATTTTTTTTTAAAGTTTAAGAATTCACCAGAGGGACACTTCTAAACTTAGAGACACCACCTCGGGTTTCCATTTCCGTCCTTCCTGTTTTGGAGACCTAACTAGGCCTGGTCCCGTGATGTCAGGTCTGAGGGGAATTTATTTTCATTATCTCGTTCTTGCCCCCCTTTCTCTTTCTCCCACTTATTTGAATTTGTTTATGTCTTTCTCTTTTATTGTTAATCAAAATCAAAGTACATGTGTGTTAAGAAACAGAGGTGCCTTTTGGAGGGGGGTTCCATGAAAAAAAATTTAAAAAGCTAAAGTTTTTCTCTATCTTTTAATGAAAGTCAAATGTTCAAATTATAATTAAAATGTTTACACTGACCGTGAATGGCTAGATTGGCAGTGTAGCCCAGCTCAGGCAGCTTTTGATAAGTTAGAAAGAGCTATGCTAGCTAATTTTTTTTTCCTTGATGAAATGCTGCAGTGTCCAGAAAGCAAGCCTACTTCCACCCTTAGCTCAGATCAGATAAGCTAAGAAACTGAGCATGCCCAGCACAAATGTCCACAGGGTCACAAGAAAACGGAGGTTGCCGTCAGCTGGAGGACACGAAAGTCAGTGTGTCTGAGATCAGTCATCCTGATCCTTCACTTGGAGAAGTGTCACTCTGTGTCATGCGGGTGACATCATCACATCTTGATCAACCCCAGACATCAAGCAAAGCATTTCAGAAGATCAAAATGGATCTGTGCCTCATTTTCTCTAAACACCCTTGTGTATACCCTTTTGGACCCCAAAAAAGCACTTGTCATGCACGTCATGGTGTCCTGAATGAATATGCCGTCTCTCATCAGAAAGGGTATCATTTTAGAAAGTTTTCATACCCTTTGGGGCAAAGATTATCTGGCAAATTCTCTTTGTCACCTTTGTTTAACCCCCCATATAGTAGCATAGAGAAATGTCTCCTAATCAGAGTTCTGGAATGCCCTGACTACTGGCCAGGTTGTTTTGTTGTTGCTGTTGTTGTTGTTGTTGTTGTTGTTGTTGTTGTTTGGGTTTTTTTTGTGTCTGAAAGTGATAAAAACTCAAGTCATCTGAGAATGGGAAACCTTAAATGAGACAACGCCCCACATCAATTTGGCCTGTGAATGATTTTCTTTTTTTTTTTT
>NC_034591.1:73686-100692 GCF_900095145.1 Mus pahari
TGTGTGTGTGTGTGTGCGCACGCGTGAATGCATGAATGTGGAGGGGAAGACCATGTGTTGTTGCTTAGACATTTTTGACACAGAGGCTCTCACTGGTCCCTAAGCCTTTCCAGGGAACCCTAGAGATCCTTGTGTCTCTGCCTACAAGCCCTGAGGTTGCAAGTGTATGCAGCCCTGCGTGTGTTTTCACATGGATGCTGGGACTCGAACCCAGTTCTTCATGCTCTCACTTTACCAGCTGAGTCTTCCTAGCCCCTAAGCAGTGGTTCTCAACACAGGGGTCATGATCCCTTAGGACCACATATCAGATATTTACCACTCATAACAGTAGCATCATCACAGTTATCAAAGTGATTATATGACTGGGGGCTGCCACAACATGAGGAGCTGTGTTACAGGGTCTCAGTATTAGGAAGGTTGAGAACCACTGCTCCCAACGCTGTAATTTTTAATGTTCAAATACGCTTCCATCTGCTTGCCAAAATAGCTATGCATGAAGACAGCTAACCCCAAAGCAACGAATCTTATAACTCACACTGAAACTCAAGTCCAGTGGTCCACTTCACTACGAAGTTAGTGTAGAAAATGATGCTTCAGTTACATAATGAAAACTGCAATAGTGCGGGCAGATAATGAATGTGTGTCCTGTGGTAAGAGAAATAGAACTCAGTGTGTGGCTTCAGCTCAGTTTTCACAAGTAACTAAGTGACTTGGAGAAAATGGTTGTCCTTTTCAGGACCTCGTTGTCCTCATCTGCAAAGTCAGGGTAACGATACTGAGGTTTACAGGAACAACGTGTCCTTTGAGGAGGTAAGGAGCAGTGTGTAAGAACTGCCCAGCACATAGTAGGTGCTCAATAAATCCTGTGAGGAAAACTAGCCCAGTACCTGGGTGAAGGAGGCACACAAGATAAAACCAGTTGTTTCTTAAGTACCTTTATCTGAAATAGTTTCTCACATTATCACTATCCAGTACTAATCTAAACCTATAATGAACTCTAAGAGGGTAAACCAGATTAAATGAAATAGAAAATCAAATGAATATACAAAATTATACATAAGAAGAAATTCTTGTGAGTTTTGGCAAAATTGAATGTATGTAGCCGAGCTCAAAACCCAGCCAACAGAAGCAGCAGAGACATCTCCCCCTTTCTCTTCCTGGCTGGGCCCTTTGGCGCTCCTGTCTCCTGGCACCTGGATCCAAGGACTTATCAATCACTGATTCCACACCTCTGGCGTCGTCACAGTGGCAGTCTGTTCTCTCACCAGGAAGCAACGGAGAGCTGGTTGGCTGGTGGGATTTGATGGCCACACTGAGAACCTATTAGTCAATTAGCAACTGCAAACAACCTTAGAACTCCCGTGCTCTCATTTTAAATTCACTAGCTAGAACTCTCTTCAAGATAGCATTTCTTCTTGTCTACATTATATCGCCGAACACTAAAGCATGCCCAATGAAGAACACAAGCAGAATGTAGAGCTTGAGTCTCCTGGCCTGATAGGTACATGATATTACTACGAACTGACGAATTCGAGCAAATCTTTGATGATTCTGGCTGTCATTAAAATCCGATTCCTCCCGTGTTCCCAGATCAGCCTCTCAGTGTTTTATGGCAGCGGCTAATACTTCATGGTCCTCTTATTCCTATCTCACGTCACTCATTGGAGTTGGCTAGCAATGCTAGGAACCCGGACTATATTTGTTTTCGCTAAAGAAAATGGTAAGTCTTGCAGACACAGAAAACACAGTATCAAAAGCTTTGTCTAAGTTGTACTCACAAAAAAAAAAAAAAAAAACTAAAAGCACCCATGATAAACTTCCTTTACTGAAAGTAAACAACTTTTAAGGAGTGGAAATACAAGCCAGCCAGCCAGCCAGCCAGCAGAGGGAGTACAAGCTACCTTATGAACACAAGTCCCTGATAATATTTGGGGAAGGAAGATACCTAGAACAAGACAGGACAGATCTGTGCTACACTGTTGTCTGTTGGATACAAAAAGGATCCAAGGAAGGATTAAGGAAGAAGTGAGCTCCTGCTTTCCTCAGCATCTCACCTCGGGCTCCGAACCCATGGATGAATGTCCATATCACGGTCCAGAGCTGTCGTGGGTGATTCAGAAAGTGGGCAATAGAACTCACTTCTCACAAACTAATTAAATGGAGCTGCCCAGAGATTATAAGGCTTCCCCAAAGTCACACGAATCGGAAGGTAGAGACGAAACATTCATCTTCTCACAGCACCTTAGTCAATGCCAAACTTCACTAAGGAAAGAGGACAAAAAGCATTTGGTAGTTTGTCTGCTTCTCCTCAACGAATAATGACTCAGTGAGATGGTCAGCACAGAGCATCCGAGCACACCCCGAGCTCTTTGCAGGATTTCCTCCCGGGTTGGTGCTTTAATTTCCAATCAGTCTGAGTCAATAACGTATGGTTGTCAGGGCCATTGTTGGCTCTAGCAGTTTCTTGTCTCAACCCCACAGCTCATAGACCATGGGGCTCGGGGTCAGAGGCAAGGCTTTGGGGTTGGGCCTTTCTGTGTTTGCACAATGGGACAAGTCAATATCTCTCCCGTATCAGTGAGCTCTGGACTAAACTGATCTATCAAGTGTGGTGGACAAATGAGAACTTTCAAGGCTGCACAGAGGGCTCTCCGGAAATCCCTGATGCTTTTCCATCTCTTTACACCCTCAGACTCTACCCTCACTTGCTCCCCACAGGGATCCAAGTATAGAAGAATAAGAAAGAAAGAAAAATGGTATGCTCTTACAATATTTTTAAGCTGCAGTGTATACTGAATTCCATTCACACAGTCCTGCGGGAGGCTTGACCCATCGTCAGTGAGCATGCCACAGCTCCTGCTTTTTTTTGCAACAGATATGTGCATTTCTCAGGGATGACAACAACTACAGAGAAAGCCAGCTGGGGGGCTCATTCCTGAGGGTCTTTGAGGCTGATTCTTTCTTTTCCTTTTGTCTGTATCTCTTAGAAAAAGTAAGATGAGGTAGCGCTGGAAAGTTCAAATTGATCCACGGTCAATGGACTCAGGGTTGCTCATCAAATTCAAAACACTTTGGGGCACACGGGACAACATCCAACTTTCCCAAAGGCTGGTGACAATGGAGAAAAAGGTCTGTGAAGATTCCGTCATCATTTCGACAAGATTTAAATTGATGTGGAGACAAACTGCTTTTTGTTTTAAATGGTGAAAACATTTCCCTTGGAGACACAGGTTGAATAATAAGGGCTTCTCCATGGTGCCCATAAATGAACAAGCTCTGCTCTGGCTGTCAGTGAGCTTAACGGGCACAGGTTGTCACTCGAATGTTCTTGGCCTTTATTCTGTGAATCTACTCCATCCCACAACCAACAGAAGGGCTTCCTAATGCCTCTTCTTTCCCAGGCCAACAGCCTTTAACTCAGGGGCAAGGCTTTCATCATTCCTGAGTGCGCTGAGACACCAAGTCGGCTGAGCTCATTTAACCCAGTGGAGTACAGAGTCAATGAAGTCAAAGCCATTGACTCAGCCTTTATTCAATCCCGCTACTCCCATCCTCCTATGTGTTAACTAAATGCATCCCCATTGAACATATCCCGACTGGCACTGTAAATCCATTAGTCACTAGAACAAAAGGGTAGGTTGGATGTGGATGGAGACAAACTGACTGTCCTGAAATCCTATCTCTGGCATTCTATAGCTCTGTGAACTTGGGGAGATTACTTAATTTCCTTGGTAATTCCATTTCCTCGTCATAAAATAAGACTTATTATTGCCACTACTTCCGTGATTTTATATGATTTAATAAAACTATCCATATAAAGTGTTTCCCATAAAAAAAACCTTAATAGATGTTAATTTTATTACAAGTTATTGCTGTAGATATTGTTGCCTTTATTATTATTGCCAGGAAGTGCAATCTGAAGCCAATGAGAACCGCACATAACTGGGTATTTGTTGTGTGTTGGATTCCTTCAGGGTTGGTACGTGCTGGCTCTGAAACTCAGATCTGTAAGAGCATTGGCACATGTGAAATTATCTTACCCTCACAGAAACACCAGGAAGACACTGAGGCATTTTGCTTTTCTCAAAGTCAATTCATGTACCACACAGTTAAATAGTCAACACAACTGGGTTGCAGTAAGCAGGGACCCCTGAGTGCTCATTGTGCCCTTTATCTGCTGAAGATGTCTGGTTGCAAAGCCAAAACAGATGTTTAAGTGTTCTTTGTAGAGTCAGTTGTGTTAGATGATGTTTGACTTGGGCACACATGTGAAGGAGTGTTTTCCTGAAGTGAACACTGGTGAAAGACTAAGGCATACATACTTGTGAAGGAACATTTCACTGAAGCTGACACAGAAGAGAGATGTTCTGCTAAGGCAAGCACGTGAAAGGACACGTGATGAGGGATTCTTTGCTAACCACATGAATGTATTGGTCCACCTTACACTGTGTAGTGTGTCGGGACTCTGCAGACTCAGGCTGATTGGATGCATGTGCTGAGGCAAGGCACGTGGAGGACACGTGATGTTTGGAGGGTATAAATAGGACTCCACAGAGTGATGGAGACAGAGCTTGGCTTGCTGGTGTGGCTAGCTGTGCAACACCTGTTCATTGATCTTCGCTTCACCGAGAGAGGCACAGGACCAGTTGGTTTCAGCACAAAATTCTACCAGACTTTCAAAGAAGATCTGATATCGATACTCCACAAATAATTCCACAAAAATAGAAACAGAAGGAATATTGCCAAATTCATTTTATGAAAACAGTCACCCTGATAACCTGAACCACACAAACACTCAACAAAGAAAGAAAATTACAAACCAATTTCCCTCATGAACATAGATGCAAAAATACTCAATAAAATACTCACAAACTAAATCCAAGAACACATCTAAATGATCTTCTACCATGATCAAGTAGTCTTCATCCCAGAGATGATCAAAATCTGTCAGTGTAATCCACCATATAAACAAACTGAAAGAAACAAAACAAAACACATGACCATCTCATTAGATGCTGAAAAACCTTTAACGAAATACAACACTCCTTCATGATAAAAGGCTTGGAAAGAAGGAGTGAAGAGAGGAAGAAAGGAAGGATTTAGTTGATTCCTAATGGTACCCTGCTGTACTTGTAGACTGGAGCCTAGCTTAATCATCATCAGAGAGGCTACATGCATCAACTCACGGGAACATATGCAGAGACCCACAGCCAAACATTAGGTGGAGCTCAGGAAATCCTGAGAAGTGGGGATGGAAGGATTTTTTTGAGCCAGAGGGGTCAAGAACACTACAAGAGAACCCACACAACCAACTATCCTGGGCTGTATGGGCTCACGGAAATTGAATTGACAGTCAAGGAGCCTGCATGGCTCTGACCTAGGGTCTCTGCATATATGCTGTGTAGCTTGGTCTACTTACGGAACTCCTAACAGTACAAACAGGGGTTGTCTCTGACTCTTTTGCCTATTTTTGGAACATTTTCCTCCTTTTGGGTTGGCTCATCCAGCCTTAGTATGAGGAGAGGTTCCTAGTCTTATTGCAACTTGGTATGCCATGTTTGGTTGCTATCCCTGGGAGGCCTGTCCTTTTCTGAAGGGAAACAAAGAAGAAGTGGATTTGCAGGAGAGAAAAGGGGAGGGACTGGGAGGTGAGGAAGGAGGGGAGACTGCAGTTGGGATGCATATATGAGACATACACATATAGTTTTCTAGACAACTCCCTTAGAGATTTTCATTTGATAAGCATGTGACATACTTAGATGTTTGTTTCCATTGGTAAGTCTCTAACGCCCATGAGCTGATAAGAGTAACCATGGCAGGCATTTTGTTTTTGCTGGCAAATCTCTTCTGATTTCTGGGAAGAGCTTAGAATTCCTTTGCTAAACTGCTCAGCTTGACTGTTGACAGTTCCAGGTAGCTAAGACTGATCCACTAGCTTCATGGTGTTGCTGGGATCTGGATATTTGGGGTTTCCACAAACTTGTATTATGGCGCCTAATCCCAAGACCATTGAGAAATGGAGCATTGCAGAAGAGATCAAATCAGGAGCGGCAAGACCTCATGAAAGAAATCCATGACCTCATAAGAGCAGTCCACACTACGCTCCAAGCTGGCTCGCTGCTTGTTCTGTGTGAGAACACAGCAAGAAGACGATGTCCTGATCTTGATCTTCTCAACACCTCAAACTGCAAGCGATAAAAATCTGTCATCTGCAAGCTACTGATTCTAAGGAATTCTTTTACAGTGACTGGAAGAGACTGAGGGGCTTTGCTCCACACTATTCGGTCACTGACATGAGGCACTCAGCTCTGATCACGTGAACGGATTCAGAGATGAGGGAGAACTCTACTGAGATGCTGTTAAGAACCCTAGGAGCAGACAAGCCAAGTTTAGGAAAATCTGACTATGTAAGGAAGAAACCAATGTAGAGAAAGAATAAATTAAGAAAAGACAGAGAAAGGGAAACAATCCAGATGACCATAATTTCAATTCTTAGTTTTCTGTCTTTCTGTTTCCAGGAAAAGCACAATTTCAAAATGAAAGTAGACAATGGAAACATGACTGAATGTTCAAATGTTCATGTGGAAATAGAAATTTAGCAAAATATAACCCATTGGTTTTTTGGTTTGTTTGTTTTGTTTTGTTTTTTGTTTACTAAGTAAGGCATAAGAAACTACGGTGCTCAGGCATGCAACATAAGACTGAAGCCTATTATGGCTTTTACAAAGTTGATCAAACAAAATAATTACATTTAAAATAAAATGACTAACTTGGCTCTAAGATAGCATATTTCAGGTATAACTGGTATAACTATTCGAGAGAAGAGTACAAGTTTTAAGCCATCTCGGTCCTTAAATTGAGGGAATAATCACTCTGTCTTCTCTCTGTAAGAAATCAACATTTTCTAGAGCCTGTACAGTTTTCCATGCATGGCATTACCATTCAATCAATAAATACTACCTAGGCACAAATAGACTCACCGATTAGAGAGCAGAGAATAGAATTCTAAAATTCCTTTAGTATGTATGTTGAGAAAAAGAAGATAAAGAATTTCACTGAACTAAAAATAGCAAAACTACATGTACAGAAATTATAGAATTGAAAAAATGTAAAAATTTTGGGTAAAGAACACAGCAATGAGTAAGCTTAATGTAGTCAAAAAGAGAATTGGTGAACTGGAAGATATGTTAATAGAAATGTCTTCTGACCAGAATCACAGAAGTCTAAAATAAGGAAAAATGCAGAAAATAGTGTGTGACATCAGATGGAAGTGCATATATTATGACACGACCATAAAAGGGAAATAAAATGAGGCATGAGCAATTATTAAAGGATAGTGGCTGAAACTGCTGAAGGGGATACTTGCACATGGCATTGAACTTAGAGTTGAGCTAGCGCCTAGGTCAAATCTTCACCCCCACTGACTTTCATTCAAGATATAGGGGGAAACTCTGCATGCTACCAGAAGAGAAAGGTAACCATCTATCTATAAACCCTGCCACCTACAAGCAGGGACCACTGCAAACATACTGTTGCACTAGTGACACAAATGTCATGGCAGTAACCAACAGCTTTCTGGTTTAAGGCTCACTTTACAAGGTAAAACACATCCCTGACAGTGCTAAAGTAGCCAAGAACCTAAGTTTATAAAGGTCAATGAGCCCAGAGGAAAACCTACTAAAAGGTTTCTATTCTGCTAAAAGAACATAGCAATAAAATAGCTACTAATTGCTATATCCGTAGCTCAGTGCATCACTCAGCCCTCTCCAGAGAAGCTTCCTCTTAGATGGGAACTAACACAGAGACCCACAACTAGACAAAGCGCAGAGAGTGAGAGACTTTGGAGAACTCCTTCCTAAATGAGGTGTCCTCATCAAACCACTCCCCTCAAGGCTATGTGGAAGAGGAGGCAGAAAGACTATAGGAGCCAGAAGTGATGGAGGACTCCAAGGATATCGTGTCTTACAGACACAACAGGATTGATGCACATCTAAACTCAAAGAAACTGTGACAGTAGGCATAAGACCTTCACTGATCCAAGCCAGATGAAGTTCAAACACTAGGAAGGAGAATCGGACACTGGGTCCCTCTCCTAACCATGAAACTTAATTGAAATTGATACCTGCCAACAAGGAGAAAATTGATGACTGGCTATATCAACCATATTTTATGGCAGGCCCCTTGCTCAGAAGTTATTGGCCAACAAAGAAGGAACGTGTGTGTGTGTGTGTGTGTGTGTGTGTGTGTGTGTGTGTGTGTGCTTTTTGTATTGTTTTGTTATTTTTTTTGTCTTTTGCTTGTTTTTGATTTTTATTTTTGTGGGTTTTTTTTTAAAAAGATAGAGTAATGGAGTTAGATAAAGAGATATGGATGTGTGAGAGAGATAAAGAAAGAGAGAATACAGAATTAGACAGACAGATCAGGAGGGAAGATCCAGGGAGGAGTTGGAGGAGGGGGAAAACATGCTCAAAATATTCTGTATGAAAAAAATGTATATAGTGACTAAAGATTTTCCAAACCTCTCAAAAGACATGCCAAGATTCATTTCTACCGTAAGTAATGTTGAGGCTTGGCTCCCTGTGTAATGGCACTGAGTGATAGGGTCTAGTGAAATATATTTGGATGAGGGGCTAGAGAGCTCATGAATAAATTAGTGCCTTTGAAAGCAGGTCACAGAATTTTAGTCTTCTTTTACATACTTCCCCCAGATCTCCCATTTTCTATCACAAGCTGAAGCACTATGACACCCTTTCCCCTTTTTCCCTTAGAAACTAAGATGCTAGCAACTAATCTTGGACTTCTAGCTTTCAGACCATGAGCAAAATAAAATTATTTTTACCCAGGCTCAGATGTTTTGTTATAGTATCAACAGCAAATGGACTAGGAAGACCTTAAGCTACATAGTCAAGAAACTCTATAAAGCCTAAACGGGATAAAGGCGAAGAAATCATATCAGACACCTGATAGCAGAAGTGATGAAAATCATGGAAAAACAGATTCTTGGTTTTGTTTTGTTTTGCTTTGCTTTGCTTTGCTTTGGGGTGTAGTATGTTTGTGTGTTTGAGGTTGGGTCAGAGGGATGTGTTTTCTGGGGGTAAAAGTTGGTGTGGGCTTTAATAGCCAGTGCTTTTATACACAAGCCATCTCACTAACGGTATAATCAGGAAACATTGTGTAATCTTAGTGAAATCTGTGAGAGTCATGTTAATTTGAATTTCCTAACCTCATGTCTTCTCCCAAATTTCAGTAGCCTTAAAGACCAACCGTCTTACGGTCAAAGTGAAAGACAGAAACCTGAGAGCCATGGACAGTAAGAGTCCAGAGTTTTGCCAAGCCACCAAACCTGCTGTCATTGTCTGACCTGCTTTGGCAGTGTCCTATGGACTTCACTGGATTGGTCTGTCGATTTGTCTATCTATCTATCTATCTATCTATCTATCTATCTATCTATCTATTCTTTCTTTCTTTCTTTCTTTCTTTCTTTTCTCACTTTTCTTTGCTTATTGTGATCATTTTGTCCACAATGAATTTGTCAAAAGTTAAACAAAAATAGTTGCTTAGCAATGTCTGCAACAACAACAAGAAACGCTGCAAACAAGAACCATCAAGCCAAAACTGTTCCTAAAGAATCCTTGATCTTGGACACCTTTAATTCCAGCACACGGGAGGCAGAAGCAGGTGGGATTCTGTGTTCAAAAGCCATCATGGTGTATAGAGTGACTCACTGGGTAAGAGTACACAGAGAAACCCCATCTAAAAAAAGGCAAAACAAACAAAACCCGGAGAATTAGGGGAAGGGATGAGAACAGTATGACAGCAGAAAGATGGTATCAGTAAAGCATTGTAGTGCACACAGCGGGATGCTCACAGTGCGCACAGCCGGATGATCACAGCGGGATGATCACGGTGCACACAGCGGGATGCTCATGCTGCGCACACCAGGATGATCAAGGTGCACACAGTGGGATGATCAAGGTGCACATAGCTGGATGATCAAGGTGCACACAGCTGGATGATCAAGGTGCACACAGCGGGATGATCAATGGTGCACACAGCGGGATGATCACGGTGCACACAGCGGGATGATCACGGTGCACACAGCGAGATGATCACGGTGCACACAGCGGGATGATCAACGGTGCACACATCGGGATGCTCATGCTGCGCACACCGGGATGATCAAGGTGCACACAGCGGGATGATCAAGGTGCACATAGCTGGATGATCACGGTGCACACAGCGGGATGATCATGGTGCACACAGCGGGATGATCACGGTGCACACAGCGGGATGATCACGGTGCGCACAGCGGGATTCTCACGCTGGCACACCCGGATGATCACGGTGCACACAGCGGGATGATCAAAGGTGCACACAGCGGGATGCTCACGGTGCACACAGCGGGATGATCAAGGTGCACACAGCGGGATGATCAAGGTACACACAGCGGGATGATCAACGGTGCACACAGCGGGATGATCATGGTGCACACAGCGGGATGTGCAGAAGGAGGAGGGCAAGGGGACAGAAGTGGTGCTCGAGGAAATAATGGCAGCAGATTTCCCAAAGATGGTGAAACCATTAATGAGACATCTAAGAAACAACGAAATCCAAGCAAAATGGAGACAGCTACAGGCAGACAAAAGGACTAGTGAAGCCAGGAGTGGGGGTGAGGATGGGGTTGTGGCTCATCACACACAAAGGAGCCTCAAAGTTATGCATTGCTAATTTCTCAATGGAAAGCCAGAAATCATGAGGAGAGGCATTCAAAGCACTAAAAAGATAAACCCAAGCACAAGTTCGCTGCAGGCAGACCCCCTTTAAAATGAATTCTCAGAGTGTCCTTTTGGTGGAAATAAAAGGACACAAAACAGTAACTCAAATCACATGGAGAAATAAAAACCTTGTCACAAATAACTATCAATAGAATTACGATGCTGCGTCTCTCTAAAACTCACATATTAGAATCTTAAGTACACTTCAGAATGTGACTATATTTGGAGAAAGGAATTTTAAAGAGGTCCTTTAGTCAGAGAAAATGACATAGACAACAAATCCTAGCATCAGAAAGACATTAAATTTAATGAATTAAACATTCTCATCAGGAGGCAAACATTTCCAGGCTGCATCTCTCTCTTTTTTTATTTTGTTTTTTTTGTTGTTGTTTTGTTTGTTTGTTTGTTTGTTTTTTGAGACAGGGTTTCTCTGTATAGCCCTGGCTGTCCTGGAACCCACTTTGTAGACCAGGGTGGCCTCGAACTCAGAAATCCGCCTGCCTCTGCCTCCCGGGTGCTGGGATTAAAGGCCTGCGCCACCACGCCCGGCTCTCTTTTTTTTTTTTTTTTTTTTTATTGCATGATCCAACTATATATCTTTATAACTCTACAAGAGTCATTCTCTGGATCTGAAATCACAAATAAGCTGAAAAGCAAAAAGAACGGGTAAAGTTATAAACAGTAAATACACAGAAAGAGAGGGGAAAGAGAAAGGTGTAATCAGTATGCTAGAATGGCTTTGCTAACATCTGACAAATTAGACCTCCGTTTTTTTCCTGTTGCTGTAATAGACAACCAGACAAAAGTAACTTCCGGGAGACAGTTTATTCCGGTCCACAGTGTGAGGTTCAGTCCACAATGGAGGGGAAATCAAGGCGGCAGGAGCGAAACGCTGTGGTGGGTCATCGTCCACAGTCAAGAAACAGAAATGAAAACTCCCCAGTGCTCAGCAACCTTTCTGTGTGCAATCCGCACTGTGGACTTCCCAGCATCCTTTGCCCGGGGAATAGCTCCATCTACAGTCAGGACCCCTCTTCCAGCCGCGACACAACCCGCCACTGGCACGCCCAGAGGCCCATCTCCGAGGTGATTCTAGAATCTCTCAAGCTGACAATTAACATGGAACATGACAGATCTTAAAGCAAATTCTGTTATTAAAGAGAACATTATGATAAATGGCTTGTCCATGAGGGCACTAACAATAATGAGCACATCGGTCTCTAATGGGAGGATTTCAAAATCAGAAGAAACTAAGGTGGGAAAAATATATAATTTCACCACACTACTCTGGGTCTTTAATAGCTGACTTTCATGCATAATAACCAGGAAAAATATCAACTAAAGAAACAGAAGTCAACACCATGAAATAAATAGACCTAGCAATCATTTACCTAACTTTCCACAAACACTTAAGAAGAAGAGTGTTCTTAAGTGTGCAGGAGAGCCTCCGAACAGACCATAGGTTAAGCCATAAATGTGACTGACTACAATTAAAAGACCACAGTAGTACAAAATATGACCTCTGATTACAATGGATTGAAATTAGAAACCAAAGACAAACAGATATTTGGGTAAATTAAACAGTATTCCAAATAACTACTGAGTCAAAAAAGAAATGACAATACTTATATAATACTTGAAGATTAAAGTAGACATAAAAACATATCAAAATTTAAGGAAATAAAGCTAAAAGCTATTTATGAGTGAATAAATGTCTGTATTTTAGAAAGAGTAAGAAACCTCAAATCAATTGCCTAACTTTTTACTTTGAGGAGCTGGAAAAAAAAGAGGAAAAAAAAAACCTAAATGCGAAGGAAGCAGAAAGAATGAAGTAGTTAGAATTAAAGGTATGTGTGTGTGTATACACATATACATATATGTGTTGTATACATACATGCATATATTATATACATATATATCAACACAAATTATCACCAGTAAAACTGACAAACCTTTCACTACATAGGCTATGAGAAGAGAAAAGAGGCCTAGAATACTAAGGAGTGAGAGAGGGCTTCATCCCCCTACAGAGCCTGTGATCAGAAAGGCATAAGGACTTTCGAGGAGCACTACATACAACGAACGGGCTGGTTTACTTCAACAAGTGCTTTGACATATCAAAACTACAAAACTGACTCAAAAAAGAAGTAAAACACTCAAATCAACTTAGAACAATTAAAGAAATGCAATCAGTGGGGAAAATAATCCCCCAAACCAGTTGGTTCCTTTGACGAGTTCCCTCCTATATTAAAGAAATAATAATAATACCAAGCTTTTAAAATAGAATACTCAGAAAGATCTAGACCAGGAGCAAAAAGTTTCTGTCTTATTCTGTAAGGCCATTATTATGCTGCTACCCAAAACAAAAAGACATAATAAAACAAAACAAAATACCTGCAAACTAAATCCGACAAATCTTAATCGATGAGTTAGTGGAATTTACTCAAGACGGTTAAATCAAACCATGTAAGAAGACCATGTCATTATTAAAAGAATAAATGACAAAGTGCAGAAGAGCATCTCACCTAGTACAGACACAGTGTTCGGCAGCAACTCGGAGTGCCCCATAAAAAGCACTCGACAAACTCAGTACAGTGAAGAACTGGAAACTGTACCTAGAGAAAGGTTCAATAGAGGCTTAAAGTCTGAGTCTCTCACTGAGAAAACTTAAAAGGCAGCAGCCGGCCAATGCTGTAGGGTCTTTGCTGTAGATTTTATTCTGACCACAGGAGGGGCCATTGGAGAAATCATTAAAGCAGTTAGTGGGTCATGATATCGTTCCTTTTTGCAAAATGTGTTCTACATGCTACAAGATATTCTGTTAGAATCCGTGCAAACTGAAGCTGAGGACAGAAGATTTCTCCTATAGATGTAAGAGTTGGGGGTAAAGATTCAGGCATCCAGACTAAATCAGCAGCTGCTGATTAGTGTGAGAACAAATGTAGAAAGGAATGATCATGGTGGTCATTCAGATATTTAGCTGAACAACTGTAGCAATAACAGAGCCATGATACCAAACAAAACATCCACTGGGGCAATTATTTAGTATTCATGTGCATCTTTCAAATATAGACTTTAGAGAAAAAATCTGAAGATTAAAGATGAAATCAGAGTCGAATATAAAGATTTAGAAAAAAAATGTCACCATTACGAGTACTATGTAAAAACCATGTGCCAAAGAGGACTAACTTGGAAAACCAGATAAACTGAGGAAGGATGGCAGCCCAGGAGAGAGCCTCAGCATTTAGGTAGAAGAGAGATGGCAGTGTAGAGTAAGAAGAAGAAAAAGAAAGAGAAGGAAGCTGGAAGCACTGTGCATGATGGTTTTCAATCCAATTACCTCAAGAAGGAAGTGATGATGGACTCTATTGAATGTCGTCAGGATGGCAAGCATGATAGGTCGTCAGCGTTTGGAATACAGTAAATGTTTGAAACTTTCAACAGTGGAAAGTCAAAGAAGTTGTAACATCAGACCTTTAAATGAAGCAAAATAGGAAGGAATGTGAGTTGAAAAAAGTAATGATAATAGTCTATTAGTGTGCTTGAGGTGCCATACAAGTACACACTGTGTGACTTAAACAACAGAGACGTTACTAGCTCATAGTTCTGGAAGCTAGACACCCAAGCTCAAGATAACATCAGCGTAGGCTTTCGGGGGCCTCTTTTCTGGGTTGAAGATGGCTTATTTTTTGCTGGATACTCACATAGGTTTTTTTCTGTACATGTGGTGCCATGCAAGGATTTCAGTATTCAACCCGGGTTCTTGTATGTGTCGGAAAAGCAGTGCACTATTGAGTTACCGGTAGTCCAGACCTCTTCCTCTTATTAAAAAGTTTCCACTCCATCTGATTGAGACCTCCACCCTTGTGAGCTCAATTAACTCTATTATCTCACTAACTATCCTAGAGACTAGCCTCCAAATACAGTCTCAACGATGGTGTAGTTTAGTATTTCAGTTAATGTAGTTGGAGTAAGGGATAAAATTGAGTCTGTCTTAGCTACTGTTCTGTCACTGTGGCAACAATACATGACCCAAACAACCTGAGGAAGGAAATATTTATTGTGACTCCTGATTCAGAGGACTTGAGCCATTATGATGGGGCCAGGTATGACTAATCTCCCATCGTGGTGGCAGGAACACAAGGTGGAGGCTGTTCATATCACAGTGGAACAGGAAGCAGAATGAGGACAACAGAAGTCAAAGGCCAGGTATAACCTTCAAAGCCCAACCCCAGTGACCTACTCCTATCCACTGTGCCCCATCTCCTGAAGATATCACAACCTCCAAAAACAGCACCATCCGCTGGACAAGTGTTCCAAACGTGAGCCTGTGCTTTGTAGTCAAACCATAACGGTCCATAGAAGCGAGAAACTCTTGAGAACTCCTTAAAGACAAGTTCTGTAAAACAGTGACAACTGAGATCGCTAAGGAAGTGTGGCTATGAGCAGGGGTGAGTGTAGAAATGAACTTCCTGGAAAGGACCTGGGCTACAATAGAGGCCCTTGGGCAGCTTGCCTTTGGCCTGGATCAAGATACACTCTCCATAGCAATGAGACGGAAGTGAGAGAGGAAGCACAAAGTTGCAGGCTGGTAACTTTCTTGGGATAAGGGGGTAGTTCCTGATTAAGATCCCTATTTTCCTGATAAATAGAAGGCAAACTTACCATCAGTGGTGAGCATGACAGAGAGGCCAGGTATACGGAAGCTTCAAAGAAATGCAAAGTGGCTACTTAGGGATGTATGCTGGTAAACTATTATGAAGGTGTGTGAGGATTCTAGACATGTTGAGTGCCCGAATAAGGTTTACGTGTACAGACCTTACAAAGGGAGCCGAGTGACACGGTCAGCTGTTTTCCTCTGCTATTTCATTTGTTCAGATTCAGGCACAGAGTAAGCAGCCCAGCAGGTTTGACCCAGGTTATGACCTAAGTCTAGCCAAGAAATATAGATGAAGAATCAAGACAGATATAAGATCAAATACACGGAAATATCAACTTTTCTAAGCAGTTCCTCTGAGTCACTAAGTGGGCAAAGGTGCTTCCCAGCAAGCCTTGCGATCTGAGTTGAATCCCTTGGATCCACACGGTTGAAGGAGAGAACTGACTTCTGAAGGTTGTCGTCTTACTTCCGTGTATGTGCTGTGGCACAGGTACCTACATAGCAAACATAGAATAAGGAAAGTAAAATAAAGTAAAAAAAAAAAAAATTAGTCAGTCAACTGATGGTCCGGGGAGATGGCACGGGGGATAAAGTGCTTGTTCCTCAAGTAAGAAGACCTGAGTTATGATCCTTAGAAGCTGTGATAAAAAGCCAGGCATGATGATCCTTGACTATGACTTCATATGGTTGGGAGACAGAGATGAGGATCTCAGGGGCTAGATGACCATCTGAGACACTTTGTGAACTCCACAGTCAAGGAAAGGCTGCATCGCAAAAAAAAAAAAAAAAAAAAAAAAAAAAAAAAAAAATTATTTCACATGGTCTCCCTCATGTATGGACTCTGCTTGGAATCTTTACATTTGGTTGCCTTAACTTGGAATATGAGAGCCAGGAAACTAGAAAACGGACAAGCACTTAAGAAAGGGAAATAGTAGATACTGGTCGTAGAAGGAGGGAAAGTGAATAAAAGAAGGAGAAACATTAACCGGGGCAGAGGACGGGAGGGTAAAGCAAAGAAAGGGGTCAGGGGAAGGCTAACTAATGAAGGATGCTTGAAAAATCCACATAAAATATACTCCTCTCAAGTTTTACACTTTGTGTGTGTGTGTGTGTGCGCGCGCGCGCGCGCGCGCGTGCGTGTGTGAAAAGAGAGTGAGACAGAGACACACAGAGAGAGACAGTCATCATATATAGGTGCAGGATAAAGCACCTCCCAGAAGCTATAGTTACCTAACAAATATCCCTCCAGGTTCTTAGTAAGGGGATACTCAGATTATTTTCCAAAACAATATAGGCTATTACCACTGTTCTTGTTCATCCTTCAGAGCTTGACGGTAAGTAAGATCCTACTGCTAAAGACACCTGATTCCTGTATCACACACAGAGACATCAAGCTGATGCTGATGTGGGAGCTTTCCCCCTCATTGGCTGGTTTACCCACTGTCAGAGGTGTTCTGCATACCGCTGTGAAAAAAACTCAGCAGTTGTCTTAACCCACTTTGACCCATGTGAGCTACAGTAATGATTTGCCAGGCAAGATATTGTCATTAGTGCTATAGTGGCTTGAATATTCTATGTGTCGCCAACAGATTTCAAGTTGGATTTAAGGCTCACTCTACAGGAGAATACTCGTGCTAGCACTCTAAACTTAGCTAAGATTTAGTAGCTGAAGAAGCCATAGTCCCTAGAAGTAAACCCACTACTATTACTTTGATAAAGGTACACAGAATTAAAATGCCTTCTAAATACTTATCCTTACGTGGAAAGACTAGTACAGCTTTCATTCCCCGTAAGAGTAGCTTCACTCGGTACAAAGTCTCACTATTGGTCAATGTGCAGAAAATAACCTACTGTGGAGTGTTTGTTCCCAAATGGGGCATCTGTTCTATACTCCTGCCTCTTGAGACTCAGGGAACACCTTGGGAGACGGGATGGGATGATTGTAAGAGCCAGATGTCAAGATGAGCTGCTATGAAATATTCTCTGGATACAGGAGAGCCATTAGACCCCTGAACTCACACAACTTGTGGTTGCCTACAAATATCTGCAAATCAAGCTGGTCAACATTCCAGTATGGATGGGGGAGAGACCCAGGAGGACCCGCCCCTAACTACCAGCTATTGGAGCTGATGATTGCTGGGTAGGGAAGAGACTGTTTTGTTTTCTGTTTTTGTTGTCTGTTTGTTTGATTGATTGATTGATTTCAGGAGTACAGCTCCTCATAAGTTACCTAGGCTCCTCCAGCAGATGACCCTGTATCTGTGTGCACATGGGCAGCATGAATTGGGTCATAAAAAAGAAGAGGAGAAGGAGAAGTAGTAGATGAAGGAGCGGGATATTCCAGAAGTCAGAAGAAAAGACTCAGGATGGGTACAATCAAAATACATAGCCTAAATGTATAAAACTCTAAGAGAGTAAAAATTAATTTTTTAAAGGTGAAGAGAGAAAGACACCTGATGTTTATCTCTGGCCTGAACATGCTCAAGCCTGTGGTATGTGCGCACATGAGCTTGCACACACACACACACACACAACACAACACACACACATCAATTTCTGTTGGGCGTTGGTCTAGTGCCGCTATGTATTCAAATGCTAGATACTGTCCTCCGAGATTTGCTTACAGTTCCATGAGCACATGGAACAAAATGATGTTGTATAAATTTTACTCTCCAGTATTCTCTGACTAGTTAAATAAAAGAAGCTACAGCCAGTCACTGGGAAGAATAGAGTTAGGTGTTCAGTTACCAAGCTGGGGAATCTCAGGTAGGGACCACAAAGAAA
Organism: Mus pahari; assembly: GCF_900095145.1. Classification (NCBI taxonomy): domain Eukaryota; kingdom Metazoa; phylum Chordata; class Mammalia; order Rodentia; family Muridae; genus Mus; species Mus pahari. The sequence continues at coordinate 91,906 of NC_034591.1, forward strand.
GAGTTGGAGGAAGAAGAAGAGGGAAGAAGGAGAAGGAAGAGAGAAGACAGAGAGAACCAGAAGTCTCCATTAGACACAATGGACCAGAAATATGTGGCCGAGTGAAGTGCCCCTGAAGACCGACTGGTGGAGCAGAAGTAACCCAAGTGGGACACAAACAGCAAGTACTTGGGGAGCTTGGCTAGGAAGTAGCCAGTCTAGCATACAAAAAAAAAAAAAAAAAATAGAGTAGGGATAATTTGCCCAGTAATTGTGCTAAAGATTGTTAAATAACTTTAGTAGTCTCAGTCTCATTTATTTATGAGCTAGCTGCAGACTTCAATAAATACTTTTAAAAATGCATTTACATTTGGCACCCAGCCCCTCCTACCTCTATTCTCCCAGTAATTGACTGTGGCTTCTTCTATTAAACCACTCAGAGAAAATTGTCGAGCAAAGTTTATACAACATCATTTTGTGTATGTGAGAACATGCTCATGGAACTGTAAGCAGATCTTGGAGGACAGTATCTCACATTGGAATACATGGGAGCACTAGACCAACCCCCAACAAATTTCCGTCTCAACTCTGATACAAAGATGTAGGTTATTACAGATTCTTAAGAAGATGAGCCTTATAGGTTCTCAAGAAAGATTTGTGGCTGGAGAGTTGGCTCACTGGCTAAGGAAGTGTATTGTTCTTCTAGAAAACCAGGTTTCCATTCCTAGCACCCACATCTGGTAGCCTACAATTGTCTGTAACTTCAGTGTCAGGGGACTCCAACACTATCTTCTGGTCTCCACAGCGCGCGCACACACACACACACACACACACACACACACACACACACACAGTGCACACAGATGTATGGGTACTTATATTCAAGGATATAAAAAAATAAATCTTTTCTTTTTTAAAAAACAACAATGTCTAGATACTCTTTGGCCGTATGCATAGTAGTACATATGAAGTCATGATGTTTACCACCAAAATCAAATAATATTACTATAGCTGGGAGCATACAGCTTTCAATCACCCATTGATGCATTCCATGTACATGTTGCACTGGAAACTTTCAAAGGAATTAGAGGCCCCATTTGAAAGAATCAGGTGAACACTTGTTTGTTTAAGAAACTCACAGAGGAGAATTTACAGTGGTTACTTTTCTTTACTCATTCATTATTTTTCATTTCTAAAACTTTTTGTTTCAGAGCTCAATGTGTTTGATATTAGACTTGTATCAATCTGTATATGAGGAAATGAGATTTGACAAATAAAACATTGTTTTTGGAAATTAAACTATGCTCAAGCTTCCTTCCTGTCTGAAACTTGAACTAAAACCCTGGAAATGAAAACAACTTCTAGAGTCTATAACTGCCCTGGTCCTAAATTCTTCCTGAGTTGTGAAGTGGAAAAACTAAATGTTTTTTGTTGGAAACTCCTGCTCAGTCGCTCCAGATCAGCACTCAGACAATATCAGAAGTGGTATATTTTTCCCAATTACAAAATGAATTATGGGGAGCCAGCTAACCATGCCCAGTAATTAAATAAAATTATTTTGACTGGTACATCCTTGCTCTGCCAGAAAACACATGTCCTTTGTTTTTTAAGAATTTTTTTTTTTTGAGCAGTTGCTTTGAGGAAAGGTTGCATTGACTGTACCTCAATGTGAGCAACATAGGAGAGCAAGCAAGAAGGTGTGACATGTGGAGAATTTGTGTGACAGGACAGAGACTGGATGTTCACATGCTAAAGAAAGAGTTCCTTTATATGCAAGGAACTGAAGCATGAGGTTACACTGTGTCAGTGATGACAGTGTCACCAATCACTGAAACACTTCATCTGCACACGATTTCAGAGCTGACTAGAAGGCTCTTTGGAATGAGAAGTGGCATTGCTAACAAGCACAAACCTTCACAGACTGAGATTTTGCAAGGAATGTGGGGTCATTCTTTTTATGATTGCCAAAGACTTCAAATATCTACTCAAGAAAATAATTTAAATCCATCAACAACAGGCAAGCTCTGTTGAGATTTCATTTGAAAGTAGTTTCTTGAGAAAAGCTATGGGAAGAAAACTTCTTAATAGATACAATTGTCACATGATTTGTAATCACTTCATGTTTCCAGTAATAACTGTGCATTCGTCATTTTTCCAACCTACCATTTTCCACCCAAATATCTCCAACTGGTTCTGAAGGAAACAGCTGCTTTCAGCTGAATCATCGGAGGAATTTGGTTATCTCATCCAAACTATGACATTTTGAATCATGCATTAATGGCATGCTTATTCAATGAAGCAGTTTTCTGTTTAAAAGGGAATTTTTCCCCTCTGTGTGTGCAAGAGCATAAATCACAACCATATATAATCCTTAAAATGTAATGCGGTAGTCAATTTCTCATCAGAGGTATACTTTAAAAGAACAGTAGCCTATTGACTGGATCCCTTAAGAAACTGTTCTTTGAAATTTATGTTAGGAAGAATGGGGACAAAGTTCAGGGACAGAAAGCCACCCTAAAATAACTGAGACCTTTGCTGAAATCCCCAGTATTGCAAAAAGAAAGAAAAGAAAAAAGAAATATGCATTAGGGTTTCATGGCTGAAAACACTGTTTTAAAATATTCTAAATTTGATTACTAACACCTGGGTCACACACATTTTATTTATGAATTCCTAAAAGCTTTTACTGAAGGCTACACACAGCAGTTTAATTCATTAAAAAGCTCTCCCCCATGGCAAAATAATTTTGGATACCTCATTTCCTAAATGCTGATGTATAGTAGGGCCACTTTTTAGATTCTCAAGAATGCCTTAAAAAATACATTCTAATCAATGGCGTGGTTAGGATTGTAGCCACTTTGTTCACACATGTGGAATCCACCTGGGTACAAAACACTCTATTTCTGAAAGAATTTTATGAAACAACTGCTGCCCTTATAAAATTAAATACTTGTGTAATAGTCTGGAAGAGTGAGCTATAAATTAGTTATAGCCTAACTACATGTTATAGGCTATTTATATAGAATAAAAAAAACTTAGATCAGTGACTAGATGTTGTGCTACACTGAAGGAAAACATAACATAGACTATTTATATAGAAAGGAAATACATTTGTGAACACATGGCTGTTACATATCATCTGATTCTTTCACAATTGAATATGACTACGCCTATCATCAAATATAACTGAAGAGTGTGCTGTTAAAAGTTCACTTAAATGCAGCATTAGTTCAATTTAAAATTATATAGTTGTATGCATGTACATGCATTCTATATAATATTTTTATTTTGAAATAAGGTCTCATTATATAGCCCTGTGTAGAGGAATTTTCATCCAGCAACATAGCTGCTCTGGCAAAAGATCACATCCAAAGACCTTCTAGGTCTATGTGATCCAGCTGGAGTACAGATGTGCCACACACCTTTAATCCCTCTGGCTGGAATACATACATGCCCTTAGTACATACTTTTAATCTCAAATAATGATGTCTAATTGAGGAGGGGCAGACAATGTGACGAATCAGAGAAAGATTTAACAAAATGAATCAGAGATAGGATACCTAGGGTGAGGCAGGAGGAGAGGGCAGTTCAGGGGGTGCATTTCAATTGAGTTCAATACAGTGCAGTTTGGTGCATTTGTCTTTAATGCAGTTGAGTTCAGTTCATGCAGTCAGTGCAGTTCAGTTTGTGGAATTCAGAGGCAGTTTTACCAAGCAGACCAATTCAGTGAGAAGCCCAGAGAAGCCAGTTTGACAAAGTCAGCTTGGAGAGGAGTCTGGGCCAGAACAGCTGAGTTGAACCAGCCAGCCAGAGTTCAGAAAGAACTAGAAAGGGTGAGCTTATTCAGCAGCAAGACAACAATTACATCAGGCAAATAAAAGTTAAATTTTCAGCCCTGATTGACCTACATCTCTCATGGATGAGGATGCCCTTTAATTCAGAGATCCACTTACTTCTGATGCCTGGTTGCTGAGACTAAACGCATGTGCCACAATGCCAGACCTAATTATATAATAGATATATAATATGAATATGTATGTAAATATATGTATATATAAATATATATACATATATACACATGTGACACATTTCAAAGACTTTCAAAGTCCATGTGAGCTCAGTGAAACTTTTTAGCCTTAAATACTCTGAGTTCCACCACCATTGCATTCTAAAAATTAATCTGCACATAAGAAATTGCTCATAAGGCAGAAATTTCCTGGAATTCTCACCTGTGGTGCATGCAAGTTTCCAGATAGAGGACTCTTTTATTCCATAGCCTCTGTACCAGCCCTGACTATAGTTAAGCAATAGGGGCTGGAGTTTCATTTCTCCTGCCTAGCGATAATAATCTCTGTACCCTGATGCTCCCACTGAGGGGCCAAAAAGGGGCTGAAGAAAGGGTCTAGAAGGCTGAGGAGCTATGAAAAACATGTTTTTAAAGATTTCCTTATAAGCCAATAAATAATTTACAGAAAGGGTCCTGCAGAGATAGTAAGTTAGTGAAGAGCTTGGTGAACAATCATGAAGACTTCAGTTCATCTCTCTAGTACTCATGGACATAAAACCAATATGATAGTCTGGGTCTGTAATCCCAGCACTGGAGAGGCAGAGGCAGATACTGGAAGACCCTTGTGCTCAGTGGTCCATTAAATGTAACCCTACCAGTGAGTTCCGAGTTTAGTAAGAGGCCCTGTTTCAAAAAACTAATGTGAATATCTACTGAGGAAGACACCCAATGATAATCTCTGGCCTCCACACACATGTGCATGCACACATGCATTCATGCAGACATATATGCACACACACACACACACACACACACACACACACACACAGTTAAAATACTATAAGCCAACCAATGATTTTCAAAAAAAAAAAAAAAAGTTTACAATCTATTTCATTTTGAATGTTACTGGAACAGGCTATAAAATTCAGGCTCAAAGCCCTGGCAAAGCAGGGTGTTCTTAGCAATGGCTCTAGTCACACACTCTCTTGCCAATTTTTCTTCCCTTCAGTTGACAACTAGTCACTGTCTGTCTTCACACAGGAATAAAGTCACAACACAAGACTGAGGGCAAATGTTTCTCAGCATCTTGAGGACTGTTGGAAGGGATCGCTTCAGGAGCACATGTATGTGAGAGTGCATTGCTCACTTAAAGCCCCACACTGACAAGCAGAAGAGTCATTTCTGTAACTCCACTGGCCTACCTTACATAGTTTTCCTTCTCTTTTTTTTTTTTTTCTTCTTCTTTTTATTTTTTTTTTCTTTTAAGAAAAAAGCATGCATACAGCTCAGCCCCGATCAGACAGAAGCCTGGGGAATCATCTGCATGTCACAGGAAATCCTTTTCTAATCAGAAAAAAAATCTTTGATGAACATCTCCTGGCTGAATTTGGCAAGGAGTCCCAGGAAATTTACTATACTTGCTTTTGGTCTTATTATATCAAGACACTGCCAAAAGGGAAGTGGTACCAGAGCTCCTGAGGCCCCAGATGAGTTATTATAAGTAGGCATTTCTGGGCTATGTGTCACATGGTGGCAGGCTAAGAGTGGAGGGATGGTCTCTCCCCCAGCCACTCCCATCATTCCACACTCAGAACCTTGAAAATCACTGTGGGCCATGTTACTGGGCACAAACCACAGAGAAAGAGGTTTTGTGCTTTAATTAGATTGATATATTTTCTAAAAATATTTTCATCATTAAATTCCCTTGAGTAGGTTTATTAAAAGAACATTGTGTGTGTGTGTGTGTGTGTGTGTGTGTGTGTGTGTGTGTGTGTGTGTGTGCATGTGTGTGTATGCGGTTTTGGAAGTAATGGTTGCTTAATTTTAGAGAAGCTCCAAAAGTCTAAGAAATAAATGAAAATCATGTGTCATTCTGTCAAACAGACACAACCAAGTATTAACATTTTTGATTATTTCCTTTCAACCATGAAATGGAAAAGAGAAAGTTGCCACAATTAAGATCACATTGTATTGCATATGTATTTTTCTGCTCCCCCCCCCCTTTAACTGATACCATTCACTTAAGATTTGTCTTCTTCTGTGTTCTGTCACTATTCTAAAATAACTTTAGACCAGGTAGCTCATAAACAATAGCGGTTTGTTTGAGGGTGGGCATCTGAGAGTTCAGGGCCGGCATCTGTTTAGCATCTGGTGAGCAATTCTTTGCTGCGTTATAATAGAAAAGAGAGTATTTGCACTAGTTACTTGTTGTTATAACAAATTCCTAATAGAATCGACTCAAGGCTCGTGGTCCAAGGAATAGAATTTATTATGGCAAGAAAGGTGCGTAATGGGAGGAGCTCATAACTATGGGTGCAAGGGTTGGGGCAGAAGGAGGGATGGGGCAGGTAGTACTTCAGTAATGTCGCTTTCCTTTCATCCTGTTAGCTCATGGAATGGTGCTACCCACATTCAGGGCATCAAGGAAAGCCCCAACCAAGATCTGAACCCAGGCAGAGAAACCACCAACGTGTCCAGCATCTGGAGTCTCTGGAGACCTCAGCTACAGCCCTGCCTCCCCAGCTCGGCGGCCTGCAGCACGGGTAGCCCCTCTCTGATTGGCTCCACAGTGCCTGCAGCTTTCCGTGTTAGACATGTCACAGTTCTGGCATCTCAAACGTCCCCAGGTCTCTATTCAAATGTAGGCTTTGCCCTCAGAGCTTCATGGGGTGGCCTGGTATGGTGTCCCTGCAACGGATCAAATCCTGACATGTAGCTTTCTCAAGCCTTGGTGTAAACCTCTATGCGTCTTTAGCTTGCATAGACAATCCTGCAAACAAACTGAGCACTGTATGGATGCTACCGCTAAGTTCTGTCGCCAGCTCAAGATGTAGCCTGGCCACTTCTACCACAGTTGTAGTTCGACTCTCCAATGATCGTCTAAACACTCAGCACCAAGCCATCATTTCTGAAACACCTGGCACCTTAGACTGAGCAATTTCCACATTCGCTCAACATGCAATAGGCCAGTGTAAAATTATCTGACCCCTATTGTGTAAGGCAGTCTAACATATTGTCTTTTACAATGTGTGTAATAGTTAATATGGGAGCTCTCAGAGACTAAGCCACCAGCCAAAGAACACACACGCGGCTGGATCAAGGCCCCCAGCACATATGTAGCAGATGTGCAGCTCAGTCTCCATGTGGGCCCCCCAACAACTGGAGCAGAGGCACTCCCTAAAGCTGTAGCCTCACTGTAGTATCTGTTTCCCAACAGGACTACTACCTTGTCTGGCCTCAATGGGAGAGGATGCACCTAATCTGGCATAGACTTGATGTGTCAGGATTGGGGGAAACCCAGAGAGGGGCCACCCTCTCAGAGGAGAAGGGGAGGGGAGGCAGCATTTGTGGTATAAATAAATGAATGAATAAATATGATTTTTAAAACAGAATATCAAACAATGAAGAACACAAAAGGTTGGTTCTGGCTTCTATAAGAAGTGAAGACGGATGGTCAAATGCCACCTAATTATCATATTTACTGACTGGACAATAAAAAACAGAAAAACTCCTTTTATTCACTATTCTGAAATAAATAAATGAATAAATAAAATTATATACAAATAGATATAAATTATATCTAATTTATAAATATAAATATATAATTCATAAAATGGATGTTTTAATTATGTATCCTTTACATATAATATTAATAATATAATATACATAATATATCTTCCCTTCTGGTTCTGTTTTCCTAGAGAACATTGCCTAATATAAATGTTGCATGTTGAGCAGCAGCATGCCTGCTGAAGTCTGTTCACTTTTTGTAGGAATGTTAATGGTAGCTCTACTCTCCTGACCTCTTATAATCTTAGTTACTTCCCAAAGGCCCTGGATTCAAATACTATTGACATGCAAATTTAGGCATTTAATTTTCCAACAAATAAACTTTCTGGGAAGGACAGACACATTCTAATCATAATTATAGTCAGGAGATATTTATTGATGAATGATTGCAAGCCAGAATCATATGACCCTTGAATGGTATGAACAATATTTCCTGAGGAGACAAAAAAACTCTTCGAATATTATTTTTAAAGATAGAACTTTTAACCTGTGACTGTAGGTATAAAGTCATAACTACTAATAGATGTATCACCTCCAGGATCTGCATGTTTGGCCTCTACTCCGATCTCTTCTGCGAGCCTTCTTGTAATTTTGCACTGGAATTCCAATGGCTCCACTTGGCTAGAATGGTTCTAGTAGGTGCGGTTTGGTCCTAACCCTGCTTACCAGTGTTCAAATGAATCGCTAAACCCTAGGATCTTAAGGATTGACAAGCAAGTTCTTAAGGATAATTCCTGAAGGACGGGCATACAGAAGGCTACTGTTTGAGTCTTTGCCATGTATTTGGAAGCATCTTATGCCTGTACTAAATCTCTTTCCATTTTAAACTGCGGGCATGTTTTTTCTTCTCTGCACCTGCACTGAATGACCTCACCCCTTCTTCATCTTACAGAGGATTAAGTGGTCCTTGCACTGCCCCTCCAGGTCTAGCTGTTTCAGTCTCGCTTCTGTCCACGGTGTGACTTCTTGGAATGCTGGTCCTTCCCCGTTTGTACATGTGACTTTAGTGGAGCGGGGCACTTCATTCACAGTGCGGGGAGCTCTCGGGAAACTTCAGTCAATCCCTGGCTTTGAAAAGTTCATTATGGGGCTGGTGAGATGGCTCAGTGGGTAAGAGCACCTGACTGCTCTTCTGAAGGTCCAGAGTTCAAATCCCAGCAACCACATGGTGGCTCATAACCATCTGTAACAAGATCTGACTCCCTCTTCTGGAGTGTCTGAAGACAGCTACA